>NC_090737.1:43953930-43973930 GCF_036898095.1 Palaemon carinicauda | reverse complement strand
CCGTAGAGTTTATTTTCAGTCAAAAATTTTATCCCCCGAAAAGTTACGAGGAAATCCCGTAGAGTTTATTTTCACTTATTTTTCCCCATAAGAATACCTAAGAGTTAAATATCCCTTAAATGTAAATTTTTAAATGCATATTACTTTCTTTTCTTCACTACTATGGGGAAAGTGAAGATTAAAGATACTAGTCAGGGATCTGACAATGATGCCCGAAGGAAGGCAGTATGGAGTATCCTACAGGATAACTCCTGTTTCATTCACAAGTTGACTACAGTCAACAATACTTATCTGGCCATAGCTGATGAAGCTACCATCGAAAAGATCATTCTTCCGAAAACGAAGGATGCTTTCCTTAGCAGGAATTTTGAGGTCCTAGATCCTCCTCATCTCAATGCCCTTCGTACCCTGGTCATTACGCAGGCTGATGATATAGTATATGACCAATCTGAAGATGAACTCAAGGCTGAAATTGAAAGCAGGAATAGTGTTAAGGTAAATAAGGTCATCAAGTTACCTAACACCAAATCGACCTTTAAGGTGCAACTTGAGACCATCCAAATGGTGAGGGACTGCCTTACTAAGGGTTTGCTAATTTCTAGCCAATCTTTTCCCCCCAAATACCTGGCCCAGGACGTATTTGTCTCCTTGTCTCAATGCATGAGATGCTACAAATACGACCACACGAAAAAGGACTGCCCTCAACCATCCACGTATACGATATGTTCACTTTGTGCCTCAGTGGATCACTTTTGGACCAATTGCAACAATCAGCAAAGCCATAAGTGTATCACCTGCAATGGTGACCATCCTACCATGGCAGCAAGATGCCCCACCCGGAAATCCATGGTTAAGGACCAAGCAAAGGTTCTTAGAAGCCAACAATCAACTGTCACACCAAATAAGACCTTTGCACAAGCCTCAACCCCCTCCAATCTTAACTCCTCCTCTCAACCTTTATTCAGTAGTATTACCCTTCAACAGCAGACGGTCATGAACACTGCACTTATCATGGCTAACCTCAGTGAAGCAGTGGAACCAGGGACATTCCAGTCTATGGTTGATTCTTTCTATAAGGCCAATGGACTCCCATTGGTCAAAATTCCCATCGAGGCTATCAATTTAGCCAATAAGGTCTCAACTATGCTTAAGTCAGACAATGTGCATGCCAATACCCCTCAGCAATCTGTGGCAGTTAACGAGGAAATGGAAACGGATGAAGCCAATAAGAAACGAGCACTAAGTGACGCAGACTCGGATATATCAGAGCCTGCTAATCCTGCAAAAAGACAACCACAGCCCTCTACCTCAACTTCTGAACCTCTGGACACTGAATTGCTAGGAGCTACTGCTCTCCCTCCCCTTCCTCCAATGAAACTAGCACCTCCTAAGGTTGGTCTAAAATTGTATACTTCAATCAATTTGCCAAACCCCCCTAAATCCACATCGCGTGACCAAATTAAGAAAATGATTTTTGAAACCAACACTATGAAATACTTGTACACAGAAAAGTTAGCAAACTCCACAGTGGTTCAATTCATTAATAGTGGCTCTATTGAACTGGACAAATACCTCTCCAAGATTGCCCGGGTCACTCCGGATAGGTTCAGTAGAATAAAATCAGGCTTCTTCGATTTATCCAAAGGACGATTACCATAATGGATTCCCTCACAGTGATTCAGCATAATGTATTAAAGTGGACGTTCCTCAGGTGTAAGGAACTTGCTAATATCTACTCCTCCCTCTCTCCTCACCTCATACTTCTTAACTCAACAGGAATTCCTGACTCTACCCGTATCAAGATCTGGAACTATAATGTGTTCCAGTGTAACACCTCTGGTGAACAGGGGGCTGGTACAGCAATAGCGGTTCGGCGGGATGTTGCTGTCAAGTTAATTGATGGTTTCAATCACGATCTTATCGCTGTCGAAATACAGACAGTACGGGGACCAATTATAGTCGCCACAACCTATCTGCCCCCAAGAAACCCAATATTTCCACAGCAAGATATATTATCATTAATGAGACGTAACATCCCTGTCTATCTGCTGGCTGATCTCAATGCAGCTCATCCAGCCCTTGGTTACAACAGAGCCAACCCTATTGGCACATTAATCAATGGCCTGTTGAATAGAAACCTTATAAGGTTCTTAGGACCAGATTTTGATACGTATTTTACCAGAAGAACCTCTAGTAAGCCAGATATTCTGCTTTCAAATAGATTTCATATGTTTAATTACTCCCTTACACAAGGCCCCTTAACCACTTCGGATCATCTTCCCATTATTTTTAAACTTACTGTGAGACCCATTATGGTGGTTGCTAATCCAACTTTAGATTTGAACAACGCGAACTGGGAACGTTTTAAGGACACTCTTGATGACTCTCTCTCTACTTTTGACGAACCCGATAACATCTTAAAGGATAAATCGTACATAGATGATAAGATAGCTTTCTGGTATAGGATGATTAAGGAAGCCTCAGAGCTCCATATCCCATTTAAAACTTTCAGAATATTACCTTATACTAAAGAAACGGATTCCCTAAAGTTACTTCAGATCCGATTTAAGCAAGCCCTGGAATTAGTTAACAACCGAGGCCCCACGCACCAACTTTTAGAGTATATTCATGATATACAAGAACGTATTAAAATAGAATCGATTGACCTCATTAATTCTACTTAGGAGGCTCTGTTAGACAAATGTGAAGGCTTTTATAAAGATCCTGCAAAATTTTGGAACATGATCAGGAAATTGTTGGGCTCAACTTCTCAACCAATAGCATACATCACCCATAATAACGAGAAGGTCTATTCATCTCAAGATCAGGAGGTGATCTTCAGAGGCTTCTGGTCCAATATCTTTAGAATAGACCCAGTAGAAAATCTAAGGTTTGACCAACGACATGAGAGGCATGTCACTGAGTCAATCCGTGAACATGCTGATCATATAATACCTTATGATTCTGTAGATCTTGAGAGACTTGATGAAGATGACCCTTTCCTCAAACCTATTCAACTCCAAGATATTATTAAAATAATCAAAAGTTTTAAAAACAAAGCTCCAGGCCAGTCTAAAGTAAATAAACTTATCCTTAGTAATTTGCCAAATTCAATGCTCTCTTTTCTTTGCGACATCTTCAATGAAACTTTCAGTATGGGCTATTGGCCAGATTTTTTTAAAAAAGCAGTACTTCCCTTTGTGGGGAAAATGGGCAGAGACCTCACCTCAGTCTCTAACTATAGACCCATTTCGTTATTAGAGACACCGGGTAAGATACTTGAGAAAATTATTAAAGAAAGATTGGAGGATTTCCTTGAGGAAAATTTACTTAACAATAGCAATCAATACGGATTTACAAGGGGTAAAGGGACCCAACTTGCATTAGCTCGTCTTTCCGAATACATTGCGGTCAAGTCAAATCTTGGGGGTCGTTGTACCTAATATCTAGGGATGTCAGCCGAGCTTTCGACAAGGTATGGCATGAGGGCCTTAAATACAAGTTAATAGAAGCACAACTCCCAAATCTAGCTACTAGGCTATTGTGTAACTTTCTTGATAATCGAGTGGCCATGATCAAGATTAAAGAATATATTGGACCAGAATTTCCACTACTATCTGGTGTTCCTCAGGGCAGTGTTCTCTCTCCTTCACTTTACAATTTTTATATCAGAGACACCCCTCCTCCTGCTCCTGGTTGTCTGCAAATCATGTTTGCAGATGACCACACCCAGGTAATATCTATTCCTAATAAGAGCAAACGAATGCTGCAAATTAAAACAGTCAGGGAAATACAAAAAGTAAATAATTACGAAAAGAAATGGAAAATAAAAACAAACTTGAACAAATTCCAGCTCCTCCCCATTTCAGCTCGCAGTCCTGCAGAAATCATTGTTGACAATGTTAGAATTCCATTCAAACAAAAGGCCACAATACTTGGGTGTAACTTTAAGAAATCAGGTATACTTTCACACGTCATAGAGAGAATAGCTGTTTCTAGAAAAACTTTGCTAAATTGCTACGATTTAAACACTTATCAACTAAAACCCAACTCCGTTTATATAAATCTTTAGTAAGGCCACAGTTAGAGTACCCCACCGTAATATTTGGAGCATTCAGCAAAACTTCCCTTAATAAAATGCAGGCAATTCAAAATAAGGCTTTGAGGAGAGCCTACAAAGAGAGCCCTCCCTATTACAATACAATTAGGGATTTGCATGCTCATTCCAAATTGGAGCCTCTTAATGTCCGGTTTCACAGGCTTGGACAGAAAACCTGGGACAAACTTACTTCAGACGATGACGACCTTTGAATCCGAACTAGAACTCTCACTACTGAACATACTCGTGACCATTATTGGTGGAAGAGACTGGAGCCTGGGATCAATTGCGATCCTCCTAGACCCAGATTCATTTCATCTGATTGATTTCATTATAGATTCATTTTGCAATTAAATTGTAATTTCATTTAAGCATTACTTCATCTTCATTATATTAAAAAAAAAAAAAAAAAAAAAAAAAAAAACCTTCATTAACCATCATACCCTACTTAAACAACATAATGGTGACAGTCACTCAATTAACGTAATGGTGACAGTCGATTGGTGTCCTTTTGCTTGGCGTGAACCAAAAAACCTTTCCTATTCCTTCCTGTCTCTTCCTGTCTTGAAATAACTCTACTACTATCTAATGTCGCATGAGGGTCTGCCCCTCTCTTTTATTCTTTCCCTGTACTTCATTTTCCCCCCCCCCCCTTTTCCCTTCTCCTTTCCCATCCCAGGTACCTGCCCTCGGGCTATAAACTGGATTGTATCCAGGGGTACTTATCCTTTCCCCATATTCCCCACTTCCCTGTCCTCATCGTACTCGTACTCGTCATCATCATCATCATCATCATATCCTATGCCTATTCAAACACTGAGCCTCGGTTAGATTTTGCCAATCATATCTATCTTGAGCTTATAATTCGATACTGCTCTATTTATCACCTGCTACTTCATGCTCCGTATCCCTCAATCATGTAGGCCTGGATCTTCCAACTCTTCTAGTTCCTTGTGGAGCCTAGTTAAAAGTCTGGTAAGTGCGAAGAGTATGCTCACACCATCTCCCTCTACCTCCTCATGAATATCATATGGCTGACAAATCTATCCAGATATTGAAAATTATTATTATTATTATTATTATTATTATTATTATTATTATTATTATTATTATTATTATTATTATTATTATTATTATTGTTTTTTATTTTAGTAAAGCATAAACAAAATATCAAACCATGAAATTATTCGTCTCCATAAACTCTTTATGGCTCAAATAATACAAATTAGTATGTTTTACCTTCTTTGGCGAAAAGAGAAGTGGACATACAGTATATTTTTTTCCTTCCTGAATATCCAAATTTCAAAATCCACCTGAAATTATTCGACAAACACTAAAAGCGGTGACAAGGCAGGAGAGTGATTGGCCAAAATGGAGTTTGATATACAAATCATAGAGCCATTACGTGGATTGAAACCAATATTCTACTAAGTAAAAGAAAGAGAGAGAGAGAGAGAGAGAGAGAGAGAGAGAGAGAGAGAGAGAGAGAGAGAGAGAGAGAGAGAGAGAGAGAGAAACCTATATAAATAGAATCTAGTAAGAACATATGTACATTTTCCCACTTCATTATAGTTTGCAAGCTGATTAACTTATTATTCACTACTTTTTTTTCTTTATGCAATAATTCGATGTTGATACATATTTTATTTTTTTTACAATAAGACTACTTCCCATTCTATTTCTTAATTTAATATATTTTATGGAGAGTCACTTTCTCTTTTTTATATGTCTCAGACCATCAAGGAAGTCATTGTAGCCTGTTAATATTGTTTGCGCTGTTTAATTTTATTGAATGTTACTTTATCTGTTGTGCTTTTATTTTCGTATTAAAGGAATTTTTCACTCATTGTCGTGAACGGAGTCGTCAAGAAAAGAATATAGTCTTCTACCTTTATTTGAGTGTTAATTCTCTTTTAGCAGTTCATCTTTTATATATATATATATATATATATATATATATATATATATATATATATATATATATATATATATATATATATATATATATATATATATATATATATATATATATAAACGTTCCTTCCATGTTTAGGTGTACTTTCTGTAATTTCCATGTACAAGAGGAAAAAAAACATTCAGTTTTAGAGAGTACTATTTATCAGCGTGATGGTTGGTTTTTTGCTTTTTATACATCAGATTCCCACAAAATAAGAATCTAAGTTTCTATCACTAGCCTTCTTTTTTTTTTCACGTACTAATTTTCAAAATATTTATGTTTTACATCTTCTGTCAATGCTATAGGACAATTACACCTTCATCCATGAACTCGAAAAAAAGGTGCAATAGGGAGTCCTTGACATCTTTATTCCGGAGATTTTTGGTACTATGTATTCATCGGATAATTACTAGAATTCTAAAATACAGACAGACAGTGGCATATCATAGGTCTGAAGATAAGGAAGTTTTTATTGAGAGAGAGAGAGAGAGAGAGAGAGAGAGAGAGAGAGAGAGAGAGAGAGAGAGAGAGAGAGAGAGAGAGAGTAAAGTGTATAAGTGTATTTGATATAGACTTTTCATGTTAAATACAGTAGCGTGTAAAACCAAATGACAAACCAATTTTATCAACCTTACTAGTTGAATGAGTCTCTTCTATATGGTTTTGGATTCGACGATTTTCAAAACTAGATCATAAGAAAGAAATCGACATATGAAATAGATCCCTGAGAATTTACCGATAATAAGGCACTTTTCCTCTAACCGCAATCCTCTTAGGTCATATGGACAACAAATTTATCCTCGTAGAGCGAACCTCTTATTTAACATTCTCTCCCAAACGACAATTGAGAGTTTTACGGTCAGAAATATATGGATGAGATGAGATTTTAGGGAAGTGTGTCAAGTGATCTTAGAAAAAAAAATAAAGTATTTTCTTATTTAATTTATTTCTTTCCTTTGTCAGTAATCAGTTTCCTGTTCGTATTATATGTTTGGCTCATTTACATATATACACTAAGACCTAAATGATAATAATAATAATATTAAAAATAATAATAGTAATAATAATAATAATACTAATAATAATAATGATAATAATAGGTATTGAATTTCATTGCCATCTTTAGCTTTTTTACTGTTTTTTTTTCTAGTATGTTTATTAATTATACGGAGTAAAAATGGCATGTATAAAAGAATACTCTTTAACAGAGTTCTTTTTCTTTTACTGAAAGACCAATGTTACTAAAGGGCTTAATGTAAAAGTAATTCTTTTTATACGTGTTCAATGGCATTTCTTGTGATTTTTACCGTAACCTTAGTTATGATATTGCTTGATTTTTAAAAGGAAAAGTGAATCATTGGTAAAAGAGAATTAGAGTAAGATTGTAATTTAGTATATAAGCCAATAACTGTATGTATGTTATTTGAAGGTAAAGGATTGAGTGATCTCACGAGTTCATGACGTAGGAACATAACAATATTATTAGTCTTAGAATATTTTCAAAATCTGCTGAATACTTCAATCATTTGGGTATAATGTAGTTCTAACTGGTAACTACTATGTTTTTCAACCACTTGCACCCAATGCTCATTGCTAATATCTTTCAAACTAATTGATCGAATGGTATAGTATTTTGAAACAAAGTTTCTCACACACTTCTCCAATTTGAAAAAAAAAAAAAAATCCTCGTCCGAACACAGAACTTAAAGGCACTTTACTCCTGGATATAAGGACATGCCCAAGCCTATTCAGGCCTCATTTACAAATTCAATCAGATCAGTAATCTTGGGAAACTTATCCTTCCTACCACCCACCAACCTTTCTTCATTGTTTAAATCTCACTTCCACGCCTGTGTTTTCATTCCGGCCTAACTCATCTCTCTCTCATTCATTTTGACTGTGTTTTTCTTAATTACATTAGGTATGTTATTATTTCCCATCAATATTTATTTATGTTCTACTTATATTTTACATTATAGTATTATTTCTCTCTCTCTCTCTCTCTCTCTCTCTCTCTCTCTCTCTCTCTCTCTCTCTCTCTCTCTCTCTACACAATATATGATAA
Source organism: Palaemon carinicauda (assembly GCF_036898095.1). Lineage (NCBI taxonomy): Eukaryota > Metazoa > Arthropoda > Malacostraca > Decapoda > Palaemonidae > Palaemon > Palaemon carinicauda. The sequence continues at coordinate 43,965,809 of NC_090737.1, read as the reverse complement.
ATAATAAATACCATATAGTCCTATCTTGCGAGGGGATTCAATTACAAATTTATACATACGATAAGTGGGGAGTTTATGACTATCACTGGGCATGCGCTTTATTTCATTCTATATCCCTATGGATGAACAGATCATCCTTGTCATCAAAGTCCATGTTGATGATGATGGGCTTCACACCTTGAAGTATATTGTCCAATGACCAGTAAAGTTCTTGGAACGCTAATATGACGTCAGCAACAAGAAACTTCCAAACGTATATGGCGCTTCAAAACGATAATGTGGGGGTTTCATATTCGTGAGTGGGTATCGCAGATCCGTAGGCAGCTACCAGGCGGATGTCGACAGACTTAGACAGACGAGAAGAGAACGGGAAACACCCATGTTTACCTAAATTTTACGCCTGTACCTGCGTCATGTAAAAAGAAAAGACTAGTGACAGGGGAAGCCACCGCCGCGAGCGATAGCCTACTTACACGATTTTTGGCCAAGGACAACCATTTGAATCTTTCTCAACAGCAGCCCCGAATTTGGAGTGGTAATAACGTAATTGTAGCCGATGGGCATCAGGAAGTGATTAGAGAGGTCGTTGGTTGTGGCATAAGTAAGGGGTGGTATATGTGGGTGGTGCGCAGCTTCGTTCGTGCTCCAACACATCATGGGTTGGGCGTCTGTGTCCTAACAGCATTCACGTTGGCCTTGGTCGATGTTGAATAAATATCCACTTCATCAGGAGTGAAGGCATTGATGGAGGTCTGGCAGGTGGTGAAGAAGCTGTCCATAAGGATGTCGACTTTGGTCATCAGGTACTTCATGAGCAAAATATCGACATCGGTGATAGCAGCATGTACAGATTCGGATAGGCGCCGTACCCAAAGAGCATGGAGTAAATTCACTTCAAGAGAAGAGCCATCTGGGGTAGGTTGTAGGTGAGCAATACTGGTCATTTCACTGAGGGCGAGCAAAGCCTTTTGGTCCTCCAACGGTTGTTGAGAGACCTGAAAATATTTTTCTCTGTAGGTAACTGGCGATGGCGAGTACTACTCTAAGAGGAATGATTACAGGGCGTTGTACGTTATTGGCGTGTCTCCTTCCTCCCACAGACAATCGGAGATATTTGGGAAAGTGTCCTCAGGAATCGCCGCAACTTATTCTGCTTTGGTACTTGACCGAGTCACGGCCTTCATGCAAAACTGGACTTCAACACGCTGGCACCAGGCGAACACTTCGCCGGTGGCAAAGAACGGGACTTTCAGGTGCATGGCATTCATAGTAGACTCAGTGTCTGATGTCGGCATCACCAAACAAAAAGACATAGCTGAGAAGGGTAAAGCAGAGGGAGGTGAACACTTCTATGGTCACCAATGTGCAGATTCGCTCGCCCTCAGGGAAATGACCAACATTGCTCGCCAGCAACCTGCCGTAGATGTCTCTCCTCGTGAGGTGAACCTACTTCGTGCCCTTTGGATACGCCTTTTACCCAAACCTGTACGCGCTGCCATACCCGATGTCGATAGTTTACCTATAAAGGACTTGATGACCAAACCCGACCTTCAAGACCTCCATCAACGCCTCCACTCCTGACAGAGAGGACGCCTATTCAATGTTAACCGAAGATGACGTGAATGCCGTAGGATATACACGCCTAACCCGTAACATGCCGGAGCAACGACAAAGCCACCCATCACCCACCACTCGCTTTCGCCGCACCTAACGACTTCTACAGCCACTTACTGTCCTCCATCGCCCGCAGTTTTGCTACTACCACTACAGATTCGCAAAGAAATGTGCCAAGGATTGTCAGTGGCCAAAAACCGTGTAAGTAGACCATTTCTCGTGGCGGTGGGCTCCCGCGTTTCCAATCTTTTCTTTTCACATAATGCAGCAATGGGCGTGCAATTTTTGGTAGACACGGGTGCTTGTCGTTCTCTTTTGCCAAAGGAACTCTTCAGGACATGACGTAGTCTATCTAGGTCAGCCGACGTCCGCCTGGTAGCTGCCAATGGATCTGCGAAACACACCTACGTTTACGAAAACCTCACATTATCTTTTGTAAACGGAAAATTTAATGGGAAGTTTCCCATTGCTGATGTCACATTGCCAACCCTCGGTGCAGATTTCCTCTCTCATATCCACCTTCTGGTCAATGTCGCCCACAGACGATTGGTCAACACAGACACAGACTTGTACTTGTCGACACCTTTTCAATCCACCCCCTCCACCTAGCTCTCCATATCGACGCACCCACGGATGCCTACGCCCACATCCTCACGTCATACCCGGAAGTTTTCCGTCCAGAACTTAGCCAAATGGCCACGGCTCCTGCCAAGCATGGTATTTATCACCATATCAAGACGACGGTAACCCCAGTCTTCGCAAAATTCAGACGTCTGGGACCTGATCGATTGGCAGCTGCCAAACAGACGTTCGCCAAAATGGAGAAAATTGGCCTTTGCCAAGAGGCTTCAGGCCAATGGTCGTCATCTTTACACCACGTTCTGAAAAAAGACAGCTCCTTCCATCCGTGCGGGGCTTACAGTCGCCTCAACATGCAAACAGAACCGGATCACTATCCCCTCCCAAACATCGCCGACGTGACCTCCTACCTGCACAAAACGAAGGTTTTCTCCACACTCGACCTCTTGAAGGGGTATTATCAGGTGCCCATGAACCCAGAAGACATCCTCAAGACCACCATCACCACTCCATTTTGTATATACACCTTAAATTACTCCTCTTTTGGCCTTCGTAATGCTAGGGCCACTTTTCAACGTCTCATGGATGGCATCTTGTTGGACCTCCCCATCTGTATGTTATGTGGACAACATACTTGTGTTCTCATCCTCAAAAGAGAACACCTTCGTCACCTGGGCATCGTGTTCGACCACCTGCAACAAAACGGCCTTGTAGTCCGGTACGACAATTGTACCTTTGGCGGCAAGGAAGTGTTGTTCTTAGGAACCACATCACTCATGAATGAGTCCATCTCCTCCCTGAGAAGGTAGCAGCTGTTCAGAACTTCCCCGCGCCCTCGACCGTCAAAGCTCTGCAGGAAATCTTGGGCATGATCACCTATTATCACCGTTATTTACCAGCTATTTCCATTAATCTTGCTCCCCTCTACAACTCCCTCAAGGGCAAGCAAAAAAACCTGAAGTTGAGTCCTCTTCAGGAAGCGGCCTTCTGCAATGCAAAGAAGGCCCTATTAACCGCTGCTGCTCTCACTTTTCCCATCCCACATGCGCGTCTCCTTCTCTCCACCGATGCCAGCGACGTTGCTATTGGTACATTATTCTAACAGGTGGTCAACGGCTCACCCTGCCCAATGGCCTTCTTCAGCAAAAAACTGTCCAAGGCAGAGTCGCGTTATTCTACAATCGATCGCAAATTACTGGCGGTGCCCTTGGCTGTCCGTCACTTTCGCCATTTCTTAGAAAGTACGCCCTTCGTCATTTGCAGAGACCACGTGCCTCTGGTGCACGCCCTCACTCGACAGTCTGACACATGGTCCGCACGTCAAGGAGGACATCATCTCCCGTTGCTAATGCCTTGTCAAGAAACACGTTGGCTGCCATTTAACTGGGATTAGATTACAATGCCTTGGCTGAAGCCAAACGACAGGATCCAGAGTATCAAGCATATAGGACATCCTGCACATCCCTCCGTTGGGAAGACATCCCCCTCGACGACTCAACCCCACCCTCCTCTGTGACGTCAGTACTGGTAGACCATGACCTTGGATTCCTGCTCCCATGCGCCGACAGGTGTTTGATTTCATTCATGGCCTTTCACTTCTCTCGTGCCGTTCTACTGCACAGCTGCTGAAGACGAAGCTCATTTGGCACAGCATTTCTATGGATGCTAAGGATTGGGTCTGCGCCTGTACTTCTTGGCAAACTTCCAAAGTAAATCGAAACACGGATTCAGGAGTAGGCATCTTTACTCAACCTCAGCGTCATTTAGCCCACATTCACGTCGAGGTTGTAGGACCCCTACCCACATTACAAGTACTTCATTACCTGTTTACCGCCATTGACCGCTCCACTCGTTGGCCTGAAGCCATTCCCATGGAAACTGCAACGTCCATCTCATGTACATCTGCCCTACTCTCAGGATAGATTGCTAGATTTGGTATCCCTGAGCATATTACTTCTGACAGGGGTACCAATTTCACCTCTCAATTGTGGACACCATTAGCGAACTGCCAACAACCCCACTGCAAATGGAATGTTTGAACGTTTTCATTGCTCTCTCAAAGCAGCTTTGATTTCCTCTGCAAGGATACCAACTGGTTTACTCAGCTTCCATGGGTCCTCCTGGGACTAAGGACCACTCCTAAAGACGCCCTCGACGTCTCTCTCAGCAGCTGAAATGGTATGGCGACCCGTTGGTCGTCTCTGCCGAATTTTTTCCTTATGCAACATCCTCCGACAATCTCCAATGCATACGTCACGTCGTGGAAAATTTATTCCGTGCCGCCAGACTTACAAGCCCCCAGCAAAGCATCACATACCGACAGACTTGCACTCTGCTGCGCATATCTTCCTACGCAACGACACTAGCAAGACACTGCTGACGCCTCCTTACAGAGGCACTTTCCTTGTGTCCGACGCAGTCCGAAAGCATTCCTACTAAACATTCGCAATAAAGAAGACAGTGTCTCCATTGATCATCTAAAAACTGTTTATCTCCTGCCAGATGACCCGCCTACAATTCGCCTCACTAGATCAGGGTGCCCTATTTAACATTTACAGTATTTCATTTTTAGGGGGTAGACATGTACCAACCATGTGTCACACGATCGTACATAGTAACAATATTTCTTTTTTTGTATATATTATGCTTTGTATCTTCGTTCTCCCCTCGCACTAATAGGGACCTGAATAAACGTGTCTGTTTTCCTCACCATTAACTGTTAACAGTTAACAGTTGTCGGTTGAACATGAAATTGCCAAATAGGTTTTTATGTAATTTTTGCCTGGACACTATGTATATATAAACTGATGATCTGTAATAAAGTTACTCAGTTGCTTTTATCCCGCTATTGAGTCACTATCTACTCTTGGCTCGTCACAGTACAATCCTTTTTATGATAGACAATTTTGTCTGGCAAAGGGTCAATATATTACTTTTATATATATATATATATATATATATATATATATATATATATATATATATATATATATATATATATGTAGTGTATATATATATATATATATATATATATATATATATATATATGTAGTGTATATATATATATATATATATATATATATATATATATATATATATATATATAAAATATATATATATATAAATATATATATATATATATATATATATATATATATATATATAAATATATATAAATATATATATATATATATATATATATATATATATATATATGAATATATTTATATATATATATATATATATATATATATATATATATATATATATATACATACACTACATATATATATGAATATATATTATATATACATATATATACATATATATATATATATATATATATATATATATATATATGTATATATGTATATGTATATATATATATATATATATATATATATATATATATATATATATATATATATATGTATATATGTATATGTATATATATATATATATATATATATATATATATATATATATATATATATATATTCATATATATATATATATATATATATATATATATATATATATATATATATATATATATATATATATATATATATATATATTCATATATATATATATATATGTATATATATATACAGCATATATATAAATATATGTATTTATATATATATATATATATATATATATATATATATATATATATATATATATATATATATATATACATATATATATATATATATATATATATATATATATATATATATGTATGTACAGTATATATATATATATAACGGATTTTGAGCGAAGCGAAAAATCTATTTTTGGGTGAGATGGCCATGTCGTCCTGATGGAAGTTCCTATAGGGTAGCTTCCTAGGGTATATTACAACTACGGCGATATTCCCAGAGAATTTACCTTAAGGTACCAGAATTCTAACTCCTGGAGCGAGTATCCCTCGTGAAAGGGATATCGCGACATATCAGAGGACGTATTCTAGACACGTCACATGGCAATCTACGACCTGAACAGAGATTTCGTCTCGTAGGAGGGAGATTGACGAGATACGAATTCGGGAAAGAAAAAGGGGAGCCGCTCCCAAGGCTTCCCTATCCCCCGATTCGTATGCGTGCCTGGCGCCAATCCTGGCGCCATCTGTATTCCTTGTAGCGTACACGAGGTGCTACAGATACTGTATGTAGGGAGGGGTCCTACAGCCCTTTCTTAGAAAGGCAAGGGCGGGTCCATCAGGACGACATGGCCATCTCACCCAAAAATAGATTTTTCGCTTCGCTCAAAATCCGTTTTTTGGGCTCAAGCCATGTCGTCCTGATGGAAGTGTACCAGAGCATTACTGTATCTGTGGATTCTCAGAACGTGCCGTACTCCCCGGAGGTAATTTTTTCCCGGTCGACTAGACCTGGAGACCTAAGATGTTACCGTTATACATCTTTTCAACTAACTATAAACTATGTTAGAGCTTCCTGCCCCCTACAGGGAAGAGTCCTACTAGACTCTGGAAAAGTCTCGAAGAGTACATATATCTATGTATGAATACCAGGCAAGCTAATATAGTGGTCTCGCCCTATATTAAGTAAAGCATAGTTTATAAAGGACCACTGGGTCAATATGAAATATCGACCAGTTTTCCGCACAATACTTGTATTGGACAAAGGTTTTATATCCGCATAGGAGGAAAACCAATGCAACATAGCTTGCATAAAGGAACAATTCTATTAGAATTATCCCAGATAAGGTACATAGAATGAATGCTCAATTATACCAATAAATTGACACAGGTGAAGGAGACGCAAGGTTCTCAAGAACCAGATTATTGACAGGCAATAAATAGACAGGTTAACCACAATTATATATATATATATATATATATATATATATATATATATATATATATATATATATATATATATATATATATATATATATATATATATATATATATATAAGAAGAGGATAACCCAAAACTTTAAGCATAAGTATGATAATAAACAGAGCTTGTTTGTCTGAAAGAAAAAACATTAGATGCCACTTTTAAGATACCGAGGTATCAAAGTCATAAAAGCCTGTATTACAAATCAATGACATTAGCGTTAGAAACGCTCGGCGCTAGGTTCACCTTCGGATATGGAACAGTCTGGATGGGCAACACAGTGCCCTCACTTAGTTTGTAGTACAGTATGTAACTATACACTCACCCTGGAATTAATCGTCCCAATAAAGACCACTGTTCCTCGCAGAGTTAAACAGTAGGGTTAACACTGCGACCCACTGCTACCACAGATCTCTTTTAGTTCCTCTACTTGCTTCGCATAGTGGCGAAAGAACACTCTGGAAGACTTCCAGCCAGTGTATGAACGGAGATGTTCAAAATCCATACAATTAAAGAAATTTAAGAATGAGGCAACTTTCCTCGGATCGTGACCTGCGGGTGTATTGGCAGGATCCGCTCTGCGAATAAAATATGTGATTTTCGCTCTGAATTGATTCAGAGATAAATTTGAGCCTGATGTTTCTCCCCTGAATAGTTGACCACCCTTGAAGTCTGAAGTTCTATGAAGATAGACCTTTAGGCATTTTACTGGACATAGAGATGCATCTTCTTTCAGAGGGCAGATTCTCCAGGGACCCCACCTGTTGGTGGGTAACTCATTCTTGGCGAGAAATGTAGAATCCGGAAACAGGTTCAGTTCTTCCCCATCCAGGAACTGAACACGACCTGCCTCTCTCGAGAGGCTACAATCTCACTAACCCTGGCCCCTGATGCGAGTGCAAAATAGGAAAATAACTTTTGTGTCAAATCCTTTAACGCACACTCTTCATTGCTCAACAGAGAAGCGAAATGAAGAACTTGTCTAAAGACCATGAAATGGGCTTTGGAGGTGCTGAAGGTCTGAGCCTAGCACAGGCTTTCGGGACTTTATTAAAGATCTCGTTACCTAGGTCGACCTGGAAGGCATATAGAATGGGTCTTGTCAAAGCAGACTTACACGCCGAAATCGTGTTCGCTGCCAACCCTTGACCATGGAGGTGGGGAAAAAGGATAAGCAGAAGTCTGTCAAGATCTCCTGCGGAATCTTCGCCTTGACAAAAGGCCACCTATTTTCTCCAAGATGACTCATATTGCCTTCTAGTAGATTTGCATTTATATTCCTCAAGGAAGTCTATACTGGCTTTCAAAATCCCGAAACGCTTTCTCACCGCTAGGGAGAGAAAATCATGAACTGCAGGGTCCGGGTTTTCTGTAATGAAGCGCAGACAGTTGACTTCTGGACTCGCTGGGTCAGAACTGGATCTGGTAGTGGTACAAACTTCAGCTACAGTTCCAATGCCAGGAGGAACCACACGCTGTTCGGCCACTTGTGGGCCACTATTGCCGCTACCCTTTGAAGGATCTCAGTTTGTTGAGGACCCTCAACGGAAGGTTGTGAGGAGGGAACAGATAAATCTTGGACCATCTGTTCCAGTCGAGGGACATCGCGTCCACTGCTTCCGCTAAGGGGTCCTCGTACGGGGCACGTACAGGGGCAACTTCTTGTTGTCTTTCGTCGCAAAGAGGTCTATCTGCAGTTCTGGGACTGATTCAGAATGAAGGAGAATGATCCTGCGTCTAAGGACCATTCCGACTCTATCGGTGTGAACCTGGATAGAGCGTCCGCTGTCACATTGCGGACTCCTTGAAGGTGAACTGCCGACAGGTACCACTTCTTCTTTTCCGCCAATCGGAAGACGGCCAACATCACCTGGTTGAGAGGTGGTGACCTCGATCCTTGTCGATTCAAGTATCTTACAACTACCTCGCTGTCTATTACCACTTTATGTGGAACGAATGACGCGGGGAGACTTTCTTTAAGGTAAGGAGCACTGCCCTAGCTTCTAGAAAGTTTTATGAGAAAGGTCTTGAATAGCCTGGACCAAGTCCCCTGGACTTTTTTCCGATGAGAGTGACCTCCCCATCCCTCCTTTGAGGCGTCTGAGTGAATCGTCACCGACGGGGGAGGTGGCTGAAGAAGAACCTGACTTCTTTAGATGTCTGGCTTGAGACAAGGCCTGAGAAGAGTACTTAGCCGAAGCGGCTGGTCTTCTCAGATCTCTTCACGCGTTTGATGCATAACTTCTCCAAACTCCGATTGCATCCTTTAGCTGTGCTCTTAGCACTGGGTCTGTCATCGAAGCAAACTGGAGAGAGCGCAGTACTCTCTCCTGCTCGTGTCTTGATATCCTTTCGGAATCTTGAAGTCTCTTGACAGAACCCGCTATCTCCTTCCTTTTCTTCGCCGGGGTGGAGAAACGGTGTGACAAAAGGTCCCAGTGGATCTTAGCCACTGGAACTTTTGAGATGGAGAAAGTCGAGACTTTTTCTGTTGATCTTGAAGCCTAGGTACTCTAGGAACTGGATCACTTGACTGGAAGCTTGCAAGCATTCTGTCTCGGATGCTGCCCACACCAACCAGTCGTCCAGGTAGGCTACTACCTGAATTCCCTTTAGGCGAAATTGTTTGAGAGCTACGCTCGCAAGCTTCGTAAAAATCCTTGGGGCTATGTTTAGCCCGAATGGCATGGCTCCGAAGGCGTATAGTCTTCGTTGTAGCCTGAACCCTAGGTAGGGGGAGAGTCGATGGCTAATTGGAATGTGCCAGTAGGCTTCTGACAAGTCTATAGAGACGGAATATGCCCTCTTGGGCAGTAAGGTCCTTATGTGTTGCAGTGTTAGCATTTTGAATTTGCAATTCACTATGAACTTGTTAAGTGGCGACAAGTCCAGAATGACTCTGAGCTTTTCCGAGTCTTTCTTGGGAACACAAAACAGCCTCCCTTAGAAATTGATGGGCTTCACCCTTTTTCTCCAACCGTTCTTGAACGTACTCCTCCATAACGGGGGTGGAGTGTTGGAAAAACCGAAGGTACGGGGGTGGAGTGCTGTACCAGCTCCCGCCCAGTCCATTCTTGAGTAGGCTGTGGGCCCAGGGATCGAAGGTCCACCGATCCCGAAATTTCAGAAGTCTCCCTCCTACCGGTATCACCTCACTTGGACTGCCTTCCTGAGGTCTTGCCTTCCTGACCACGACCACCCCTGAATCCCCTTCCCCTTGAGGGGCGTCTAGACGAGCCTCTGGCTGCTCCTCTAGGCTTAGCTCGAAAGGAAGTAGACTGCCCTTCGAACGCTGGGGTGAATGCCGTGGACTGTGTCCACACGGCCTGGGGTACCCACTGAAAGGTGGTCGGGGTTTGTGCCACGATCTGGGGCACTGGGGGCAATGGCAATTGCAGTTGCTGTAGCTGTCTAAGAGACTTGGCTGGCCGAGACGGTAGCCTAGTCCTCATAGTCTTCCTCTTTGGTTGAGGACCCTCATCCGGGGAAGACTTTCTTTTGATAGCCAGGCCCCACTTCTGGAGAAGGTTTCTATTCTCCAAGGCGGCTTTATCAAAAACTTCTTTGACCAAGTCGGAAGGGAAAAAAGGTCTTTTCCCCAAATGTTGGAGGAGATTAGTTCCTTTAGCTCGTGCCTCACCGTAGCCGAGGTAAACACGAACTCCCTACAAGCTCTCCTTGCCTTGACGAAGCCATAAAGGTCCTTCGTCACTGTGGCCAGATGAGGCTTGGCCACTACCATGAACATTTCATGGACCTTGGGGTCACTTGCCATCGTCTCGAGAGTAGTCTGAAGAGACATTGAGGCAGTCAGTCTTTCTTTTGTATCGAACTCACTTCGCAAAAGAAAGTCAGACAGCTTAGGGAGGTCCTTGCCGAACTGACGTCCGGCAATATCAGCCTCCAACTTTCCCACTGAGAACGTAAGATGGACGTCCTTCCAGTCTTTGTGGTCCATAGGCAGGGCCAGCGACAAGGGTTTACACTCCTCTAGGGAGGGGCAAGACTTGCCGGCCTCGATTGCTTTTAGTACAGCCAGAAACCCTTTCTGTAAAAAGGGGGAAGGCTCTAGTAGGCGAGGACACAAAGGAAGGGAGCTTCCTATTCAATGCAGCTACCTTTGAGTTAGAGAAGCCCCTCTCTTTCATCGAGGATGAAAGTAGAGCTTGAGCCTTAGCATGGTCCATCACTATGACCTCCATCGGCTCTGTCTCATCCTTTGAAGCTGGTTCCTTCCTCAGCCGGACATAACAGTCCGGATATGATGCCTTGCTGGGCCAGAATTCCACCCTCTAGGGGAACTGAGCCCAGCTTATCGGAGATGACGATCTTTCCAGTCGTCATCGGCATGTGCTCAGCATACCTCCATGGGTTAGCATCTGAGCACAAGGGAAGGTCTTTCACATTGAGCTTTTTCTGGGGCCCATGAGATTCTGCAAGGCACTGCATTCGCAGTTCCATTGCAGCCGCCTTCTCCTGATTCTCCTTCTGCATTTGTTGGATCATTCCAACAATAGAAGAGAGGGCCTGTCCCAGCTCTACTGGGAGACCGGACGATGTAGAGGGGCTTGAACTTCATCCTGGGCTTCTGCCAGGAGGTCTTCCTCCTGACACCCGTCCACATCAGATATCCTGTCATTTAGCTGGATGTCTTGCATCGCGACCGCGACTTCAGCATCCACCTGGATCTGAACTTAGGGGATCTCCTCTTGAGGCTGGGGAATCACTGCATCAGCTGATGCCTTAGGGAAAAAATACGTCCTCATCTTCTCACTTGGAAGATAAGGGCCAGAAGTGTTCTTTTGGAAGCCCCTTACCC
>NC_090737.1:43946430-43948930 GCF_036898095.1 Palaemon carinicauda | reverse complement strand
ATAATAATAATAATAATAATAATTATTATTATTATTATTATTATTATTATTATTATTATTATTATTAATATTATTATCATTATTATTAGTATTATTATTATTATTACTTGTTAGGCTACAGACCTAGTTGAAAAAGCAGGATACTATAAACCCAAGAGCTCCAAGAGGAAAAATAGCCCAGTGAGAAAAGTAAAGAAGGAAATAAACTGGAATGAAATATAATTTAAGAATAGTGGAAACATAAAAATGAATCTTTCACATGTAAACTAACTACTTTTAATGAAAATAAATAATTTTTTAGTTTTTGAAGGTTGTGTGCTTTGAGCTCCTTTTAAGCAAGAAAAATAGGGCATATAAAGCATATTATTCGAAATGTCAAACTATACAGGGCTATTTTGCCGTACAAAAAAACAAAAAAATGGAAATTAGTAGCTTTCAAGGGAAAATATTGAGCGTGAAAAAAATGGTTTTTCGTTAGATGAGAAGCTAAGTTTCCCCAATAAATATCTTATTGAAAAAGAAGAAAACACCGAATGCATCATAATGAGGTTATAAATATGTGAGACTTTATGATGAAATAATTATATAGAGAGAATGATATCAGGAAGAAAATAAAGAATAATTGAATATTATATAACTTAATTTGAAAGAATTAATAGTCCTCAATGGTTAATTGAAGAAACAGGCTAAGGGTAATATACTACTGTTATTTGTAAGGTATGTCATCTCAGAAAATGCTATTTAAGGAAAGATAAGGTACGCTCAATATTTTTTTTTCTCAACCAGTTAGTGATATAAGGAAATCTTGTGACTCAATTTTTGCTCCATTGTATCAGGAAATAATTTCTTTTAACGTTTTAAGTCTTTTTATCTTTTCATTTGTTGATAATATAATTAGCATATCATAAATAAAGTCTGAACCGATCATGTGCTTCTGGAAGGAGAAATAATAATTACTGACCATATAAAATCAACTTCTTAAAATAAGGAGATTTCTCGGTATAGAAAGAAAGATGACACCGTAATGCATTTTATAAAGAATAGAGAGCAAGATTCAAATAAATTCAAAGTGTGAGAGAGTACACTTACAGACATACACACACACACACACACACACACACACACACACACACATACACAGATGTCTCACCTGTGAATTGTCAGCAATAATGTTAGAAAGAAAGGTAGATCTTAGTAGTTTGGAAAGATAGATTATAAAAGTAACCACAGAATGTCACCCACATTCAAAGTTTTATTGCATATCATACGAAAAATAAAATGAAATATCACAGGATGAAAACTATATCTCACAATTTCCCCGTAGTGTGTCTTATGAAAATATCTGGGCCATTTTCCCTTTTGGATTTCTTGTACTTATAGCATCCTGCTATTGAAAATAGGATTGTAGCTTAGTTGATAATAATAATAATAATAATAATAATAATAATAATAATAATAATAATAATAATAATAATAATAATAATAATAATAATGATAATAATAATAATAATAATAATAATAATTTTTTGCAAAGTCTTTTCAGTTTGTAGTTACGGGAAGTAAAGTTATATTTTCCCATCACTCGTTATGTGACATTTCCTTGAACAAGTATCTCTTCATAAAAGATTATCTATTTAATATCAGAAATGAATAATAACCAGGATTACGTTCGGTTGTCCTGATGCTTTTTCAGTTTCGTATTTCACTTAAAGCTGACGCAGAGATATATGAGTCTATACGAGTAGCCAATATTCTGAAATCAGAGGATATTGACCACACTAGTGTTTTTTTTTATTTTATTTTTTTTTATTTTTTTTTTTTTTTACTAAATCAGTACGCTTTATACCAGTATCATTACTGGGGCTTAATCTATTTTTTTTCCTTATCAATAAAATTGATTACGGTCAAGGTCTTCGTTTCAGAGTTAAATATATTAATTCAGCAATAGGTTTTTTTTTTTTTTTTTTTGGAATACACTTTTATTCCCGTGCTACATCTACTTCAGTGTTCTCCAAAGGATTTGGTGTATGTATTTGGTAAAGCACCAATACTATTGTTCCTGACAGCTCCTTGCATCTGGAGGTGTATTTTGTATGCCTATTCTGTTGCTACCAAGCCTCTGAGATATGATCTTATCAACCTCTACACCCATAATTCATTATCCGTGGAAATGGATAAATTACTATTCTAAATTCTATTTCAGCTTTCACTTTGCTTATAACTCCATAAACTAGAATTGTGTACCTAGTTATATGATTACTACTCGTGTAAAAAATTCTAATTTTTCATATTATTACATGTCTTTATAGTGTCACTCACCGAAATTCCTATATAATCTCTCTTCTGAAAAGGAACTAAACAGTATTATCGAGGATATTTGTATTACTACCATCTACAGTATATGCAGTCTCAGCGCATTCGATATCATATGTACATGGATGGTAGAAGATTGTCCACTTATAAAGAGGCTGATATAAAGAATGGTCAGAAGAGTAACCTA
>NC_090737.1:43936430-43941430 GCF_036898095.1 Palaemon carinicauda | reverse complement strand
AAATTTAAACACCTTATTATTGAGCATATGTCAATGGGAATGGCATGTAATTTTGAGGATATCAAATAGCCGAAGAAGAAAAAAAAAGGAAAATAATCAGATTTATTTATAGAGGAAAAGAAACTGTCTAATTAAAGTACAAAAAAAAAAGATAAAAAAAAATAACGGAGTTGGATAGCAGGGTAGTCTTGATGGTACTATGATATGAAATCATTGAAAACAAGAGAAATCGGAGATTGGTGACCCCACTAAAGATTATTGAAGTCATCCATGGCCTAAAATCTATCTGTGGTAAAAATTCCGTTGTGACGGGATGTTGCAACAGCAACCCCCACACCCTTGAATCACTCTAAACAGACAAATGTCTCCTCAGCACTAACTTTCCCCTTATGTTATCAGCAGCGGGACTCTTGGACAATAAGGAAATAAAAAAAAAAAAACATAACCTTAAAGCTATATCCCTTAAAACTAAAATAGTTAACACAATAAAACCCTTCCACAACCAAATATCCCTCAAAATCAATAAAGGCACTAACAAAACTTAAACACTAAGCATACGAAAAACGTAACATCATTCAAATAAACCAAAAAAGAAAACACCTAACAAATCTTAAAAATTACACGCACACCAACTCAAAATATGTGTTTATAGATATTGCGACACAAACACTGTCGCCACACACAAGCCGGACTGTCTTTAACAGCAAATTACCACAGCTCTGTGGGTAACACTACACTGTGTGAAAATTTGCCAGAGCTGTCTACCTGATTGGGGTCCTGGATATCATCATCATCATCATCATCAGGAATCGGAAGTAAACAGGCTAGGTCATCAACAGTTGTGCAGTCCAAATGGGCAGTCGAAACAAAATCAATTACAGGCCAGGTCAGCACCTAAAGATCATCTTTCAAAATCAATTTAATCTCTACAAAGGAGTAAGTCTCTCCAAGGAATAAGTACCATAAGGAGGAATCACGGCCTGCAAAAATAAAAAAGAAAAAACACTTACGAACACTCATAGCTAACTAAACTATCGTACTAAAATCAAAGATAAATAATAAACTGTTCCTCTCATTCACAATCAGGACAAGCAAAGATAAATAAATTGTACTTACTGTCAAAATAAATCAATCACTTTCACGCTGGTAAAGAAAAATAATAGTTAATCCAGCACTCAAATCACACAACTGCCTGAAGTCCCTGTCAATCAAAAAAAGCATTCGCTCCGAAACATTTACCAGTGTCATAACCTAGCTAAAAGTAAACAAACAACCTCATTTATACCAACAGTCTTTCTCACAACAAACAATCGATACACTAACTACCTTTCGCTCGCTGACACAATCTCTCTCTCTCTCTCTCTCTCTCTCTCTCTCTCTCTCTCTCTCTCTCTCTCTCTCTCTCTCTCTCTCTGGATTTGGCAAAAAAAAACAATTATAAAATAAAACAAAAATCCTCCACACCGTCAAAATCCCTCAATTTGTTTTGACGTTGTCTTTAAAATGGCAAATACAGGAAATCCGGATCCGAATCTGGATCATATCTAAATATTATTGGGGTCATCCATAACCTAAGATCTATCTGTGGTGAAAATTTCGTTAAAATCCATCGAGTAATTTAGATGTAATCCTGCCCACAGGCCGATATACACACAAAAATGGTCAATGTAATTCTTTCTTACATAGCATTCAAGGATTTACTTAAGGTCTGCAGCACTTAAACTATGTAAAACGTGCACTTATGGTAACTTATACTGTATTTGTTCGTTAAAGTTATTAAAAAGTGTCAAAACAGAATTCAGGAAAAATAAGCATATTTTAGTGATAAGTTTGTACAGCTTTTTCAAAATAACTTCTAAACTGATAAGCGTAACTAGGACGGCAATGCGAAAAATGTACTTTAATGCATTCTAGTGCTCAATTAACCGTGATAAAACCATATGCAGCAAGATTCAACTACTTTTTCAAGTGGCGTTACATTGGCGTTTATCTTTTTCTTTTTTTCGGAAGATCCACAATTCATTTAGGACTACAGCTAAAATGTCTATAAATGTCATTAGCTAAAATTTCTATAGATAGTAGCAATTTAAGTCTTACATAGGAAGCGCATAAGACAAAAGAATGACAGATGCACTTCATGATAAGCAAACAGTTTAGGAAGTAATTTTGGCTGCTCTCATTCCTCATCTGAAGACCGAGTCCATCACAGTTTGTAGACGCATTTAACGATTTTATGCCAAATTTGAGAATCAAAGGCTCAGTCATCAGGAAGGATTGAGTTGAAAGCAGGCATTTCTATTCCCTGTAATAAATAGCATTAGAAGGGTTGAAATTAAATACTGTCCAACGAAACAGTTTTTGTAATGTATCGTGCTGCAAGGAGTGGAAGTCTCTTTTGATTTTTTTTATGGTTTGTTAAATCTGCGTTATGTAAAGAAATTTATGATGGTTTTTAGGGAAATTTCGCTATCTAGGCAAATTGTTTTTATCTTACTGATTTTCAAAGGAATATCTGGAAATATTAAAGTTAAAAAAAATAAAAAAACTGTATATTTAAGATAAACCTGTATAGGCTATGTTACAACAATGCACAGAACACCCTGAGTCCTGCTCTGGGTTGAGACTGTACCTCAGTCGCTGAGTGACTGTCCAGTTGACTAATCAGATTGACTGAATTAGGTGTAGAATTTCAGCCGACAGTTTTTTTTTTTTTTTTTTTTTTTTATTCTTTCTAGATTTTATTAGGTTGGTCACCAGGAATATATTTTTTAAATTTCACTGAGACAATTATCATCTCTTTTTTTATTGACTTTATATAAGCATCAAAAGATATGTGGAGAGAGAGAGAGAGAGAGAGAGAGAGAGAGAGAGAGAGAGAGAGAGAGAGAGAGAGAGAGAGAGAGAGAGATGTCTACTAATCGTAGTAGGAATTAGAAAAGTGGAAGTAGAATTGGAGATGTCCCTATTCGTCACACAAATGGAAAGAGGTGAATCCCAACTTTTGTCTGATGAATGACCGTAGCTCTTTATTATTAAAATCATTAATGTCATCATAAGTTCTTTTCACCTCAATTAAAAAATCATTGTGTGGTATCTGGAATAAGAGATATTATTCCGAGGATATAAGGCTTTCGAAGTGCATCGATTTCACGTAATGTACCATTCTAGATTTAATCTTTCTTCATAGAACACGATTAGCTTTCCAAGGGACAATATCGATTAAATGAAGATCACATTACTAATGCCACTCAGACCCTCCTTGCACGAATTTGTGGCACGCATTGGCATGACTCGAGTCATGCCAATGCGCAAACTAGCCGTACACTGGCGTGAAGTGTACGTAAACCCGTCGTCACACACACACACACACACACACACACACACACACACACACATATATATATATATATATATATATATATATATATATATATATATATATATATATATATATATATATATATATATATATATATATATATATATATATATAGATCTCTCTCTCTCTCTCTCTCTCTCTCTCTCTCTCTCTCTCTCTCTCTCTCTCTCTCTCTCTCTCTCTCTCTCTCTCTATATATATATATATATATATATATATATGGTTCCCATCCTTTTGAGCGAAGTTTATTACAGCGAAATCATTTTAAACGAAGTTATTTTGAGCGAAGTCATTTTGAACGAAACTTTAAGAGCGATTGACAATTTCAACGAAGGTTGATTTTAAGCGATTGTAACTAATGGTTGTTAACTCAATTTACCGCGATTGTAACTAATGGTTGTTAACTAAAATGGTCGTTAATAATATAATACTTGAATGGTTATTGAAGATATGCATATCACTTCGTTTTCTTAACTTGGAAATTTCGATTTAGGTATTCTTTTCTTAGAAACATTTGAAAGTAACCCATCATGGATATTATACCTTCTAGTCGCAGCAAAAACAATATAGCATATAAAGGTTATATCTATAGAAAAGATAAAGATACTCAAACGACCATTTCATGACGTTGTGAAGTGAGAGGTTGTAAAGGACGCCTGAGTACTACACTGGAATACGAAAGTGATAGAAATTGCTCCGAGAAAGGCGAACACTCGCATGCACCTGATATTGTTAAAGTTGGCGAAGAAATGGTTAAAAAAAAAAGTCCCAAAAGCTGCTGCAACAACACATGATCCACCAAGGCGATTACTTCAAGATGCTATCGTTGGTCTATCAGATGAACTTGCTGCCAAGATTGGATCTGGGTCTAAATTGAAGAGTAGCATATCTAGGAAGCGAAGAATTGTGGGAAACTACCCTCCACCCCTTCTATCAGCTGCATCCATTGTTATACTTGCAGTTAACTTTTACGGGGGATAATTTCATTCTATATGATAGTGATATAAGTGATGTTAATAGAGTTTTTATTTTCGGCACTAATGAAAGTCTTGCTTGGTTGAGAGAAAATCGACACTGGTTACCTGACAGAACATTCAAAACGGCTACAAGTATTTTCTTAAATTTTTTACAGTATATATATATATATATATATATATATATATATATATATATATATATATATATATATATATATATATTTATTACATTCCACAATTTGTCTTCGTTCAAATAGACTTCGCTCAATTCATCTTGAGAAAACTGTCCAAAGTTCGCTCAAACTGACATCGCTTAATGAGCATCGCTCAAAATGCACATAATGTAAGTTCGCTAAAAAGGATTTCGGCGAACGTGACATCGCTCAACTTGACTTCGCTCAAATGAATGGACACGATATATATATATATATATATATATATATATATATATATATATATATATATATATATATATATTGATATATATATATATATATATATATATATATATATATTGATATATATATATATATATATATATATATATATATATATATATATATATATATATATATATCAATATATATATATATATATATATATATATATATATATATATATATATATATATATATATATATTGA
>NC_090737.1:43931430-43933930 GCF_036898095.1 Palaemon carinicauda | reverse complement strand
TGAAGATGAAAGTGGATGAGAATAAGAGGTCATTTGAAGATGACCGGCAGAGTAATACTTTAGAAAAGTATGAAAGGTATAGGGGGAAAAATTGGGAAGTAAAACGTAAGGCAACTGAGTTAAAGTAGGTGGTTGTCACGAGGTGGGGTCAAGGATTAGGTTATTCGTATAAAGATTATAAGAAGTTTTGGAAAGAAGTAAAGAGACTAAGGAGGGGTGAAACGAGAAGTAAAGAGACAATGAAAAATGAAAAAAAGTAAGGTTGGTGAAAGGAGAGAAGCAAGGAAAACGTGGGCTGAATATTTTGAAAGATTGATGAATTTTGGGGATAATAGGGAGACTGGCATAATTGCTGCTACAGGTGTTGATGTACCAGTGATGAGAGAGAGAGAGAGAGAGAGAGAGAGAGAGAGAGAGAGAGAGAGAGAGAGAGAGAGAGAGAGAGAGTTCTAGATAAAAAAAATCAGGAAAAGCACCTGGAATAGATAGCGTGAGAGCTATGTTAAAGGAAGGATGTGTCACTGTACATAAAAGTTGGTGAGGTTTTTCAGTATATGTTTTATGTTGTTAATGATATCAGTGTACTAGTGGATAGGAAACGAAGTTAGTGAGTGGCGTCTAGTGAGAGTGTGGCTGAGACAGGGATGTCTGATGTCACCATGGTTGTTCAATTTGTTTGTTGATAGAATTGTGAGAGAGATGAATGCTCGAATTCTTGGTCGTTGATTGAAACTGATAGATGAGAGTGATCATGAGTGGCAGTTGAATCACTTGTCATCTGTGAATGATTTGGAATTGCTGTAGACTCAGAGGAGAAATTTAGTCGATTAGTGACAGAGTTTTGGAGAGTGTGTGAAAGAAGGAAGTCGAAAGTTAATGTGGGTAAGATTATGGTTATGAGATGCACGAGAAGGTAGAGTGGTGCTAGGTTAAATTTCATGTCGAGTGGCAAGTTACATTAGGGAATAAATCAGTTTAAATACTTGGGGTCTCTTGTTGATAAAAATGGTGGAGTATAAGCAGATGTACGTCAGAGAGTGAATGAAGAATGTAAATTGTTAGAGACAGAGAAGAGAGAGGTTAAGAATCAAGTGTTAGGAATGAATATAAAGAGAGTTCTGTTTGAGAAAGTGATTGTTGTGGGGTATGAATGTGTTGAAAAGAAAGAAATTTAATTTTTTCAGGATGAAGTGTTTAAGGAGTCTGGCTGGTGTATCTCTTTTAGATAGGGTTAAGAACGAAATAGTGGGGGTGAAAGCGGTTGTAAGAAAAGAGTAAGCAGTTAGAGTGGATATGAACGTGTTGAGATCGTTCAGCCATGCAGAGAGAAAGGGGAATGGCCATCTGCTGAAAAAGGTAATGAAAGCAATACTTGAAGAGATAAGTACAAGAGGAAGGCCAAGGTTTGAATGCAGGAATGGAGTGAAGAAATCTCTAGTGGTAGGAGTATAGATATGAGAGAGGCAAAAGCAGTAGGGGATAATGTTTATAAAGCATACTTTGTGGTGGATAACGGAGGAAGGGATAGTTGAAACACCATAGCAATACCAACCAAACTCTGCTGAATTCCACATCGTGCTGGGGGAATGGAATAGAAGAAAAGTCACCTTTTGTTTGTATTATTTTAAGTTGTGTATATATATATATATATATATATATATATATATATATATATATATATATATATATATATATATATGTATATATATAAATATATATATACATATATATATATATGTGTGTGTGTATATATACATATATATATATATATATATATATATATATATATATATATATATATATATATATATATATATATATATATATAATATATATATATATATATATATATATATATATATATAAATATATATATATATATATATAAATATATATATATATATATATATATATATATATATGTATATATATATATATGTACATATTTATATATATATATATATATATATATATATATATATATATACATATATATATATATATATATATATATATATATATATATATATATATATATATATATATATATGTATATATATATATATATATGTATATATATATATATATATATATATATATATATATATATATATATATATGTATATATATATATATATATATATATATATATATATATATATATATATATATATAAATATATATGTATATATATATATATATATATATATATATGCGTGTCATTTGTCATATTAACCGAGGAGGAGTTTCTTGATACGGAAACACTTTCCATGCTTCTCCAAATAATTCTGCAAAAATGAAAATGCTTTCTCAATATCTTATGTAAATCTTAAATGCCTGGTAGTGAACATCGAAGCCGCAAGAATGAAAAAAAAAACGAGTAGGGTATCGTGGGATAAAAAACATATTCATGTGATATTTAATTTAATTATCTATTCATGCCATAGCTTTTATGAGTATGAACTCATAAATAATTTGTTTTTCGTTTATATTTCTAGTA
>NC_090737.1:43913930-43926430 GCF_036898095.1 Palaemon carinicauda | reverse complement strand
GGACCCCACCTGTTGGTGGGTAACTCATTCTTGGCGAGAAACGTAGGATCCGGAAACAGGTTCAGTTCTTCCCCATCCAGGAACTGAACACGACCTGCCTCTCTCGAGAGGCTACAATCTCACTAACCCTGGCCCCGGACGCGAGTGCAAAATAGGAAAATATCTTTTTGTGTCAAATCCTTTAACGCACACTCTTCATTGCTCAACAGAGAAGCGAAATGAAGAACTTGTCTAAAGACCATGAAATGGGCTTTGGAGGTGCTGAAGGTCTGAGCCTAGCACAGGCTTTCGGGACTTTATTAAAGATCTCGTTACCTAGGTCGACCTGGAAGGCATATAGAATGGGTCTTGTCAAAGCAGACTTACACGCTGAAATCGTGTTCGCTGCCAACCCTTGACCATGGAGGTGGGGAAAAAAGATAAGCAAAAGTCTGTCAAGATCTCCTGTGGAATCTTCGCCTTGACAAAAGGCCACCCATTTTCTCCAAGATGACTCATATTGCCTTCTAGTAGATTTGCACTTATATTCCTCAAGGAAGTCTATACTGGCTTTCGAAATCCCGAAACGCTTTCTCACCGCTAGGGAGAGAAAATCATGAACTGCAGGGTCCGGGTTTTCTGTAATGAAGCGCAGACAGTTGACTTCTGGACTCGCTGGGTCAGAACTGGATCTGGTAGTGGTACAAACTTCAGCTACAGTTCCAATGCCAGGAGGAACCACACGCTGTTCGGCCACTTGTGGGCCACTATTGCCGCTACCCTTTGAAGGATCTCAGTTTGTTGAGGACCCTCAACAGAAGGTTGTGAGGAGGGAACAGATAAATCTTGGACCATCTGTTCCAGTCGAGGGACATCGCGTCCACTGCTTCCGCTAAGGGGTCCTCGTACGGGGCACGTACAGGGGCAACTTCTTGTTGTCTTTCGTCGCAAAGAGGTCTATCTGCAGTTCTGGGACTGATTCAGAATGAAGGAGAATGATCCTGCGTCTAAGGACCATTCCGACTCTATCGGTGTGAACCTGGATAGAGCGTCCGCTGTCACATTGCGGACTCCTTGAAGGTGAACTGCCGACAGGTACCACTTCTTCTTTTCCGCCAATCGGAAGACGGCCAACATCACCTGGTTGAGAGGTGGTGACCTCGATCCTTGTCGATTCAAGTATCTCACAACTACCTCGCTGTCTATCACCACTTTATGTGGAACGAATGACGCGGGGAGACTTTCTTTAAGGTAAGGAGCACTGCCCTAGCTTCTAGAAAGTTTTATGAGAAAGGTCTTGAATAGCCTGGACCAAGTCCCCTGGACTTTTTTCCGATGAGAGTGACCTCCCCATCCCTCTTTCAAGGCGTCTGAGTGAATCGTCACCGACGGGGGAGGTGGCTGAAGAAGAACCTGACTTCTTTAGATGTCTGGCTTGGGACCAAGGCCTGAGAAGAGTACTTAGCCGAAGCGGCTGGTCTTCTCAGATCTCTTCACGCGTTTGATGCATAACTTCTCCAAACTCCGATTGCATCCTTTAGCTGTGCTCTTAGCACTGGGTCTGTCACCGAAGCAAACTGGAGAGAGCGCAGTACTCTCTCCTGCTCGTGTCTTGATATCCTTTCGGAATCTTGAAGTCTCTTGACAGAACCCGCTATCTCCTTCCTTTTCTTCGCCGGGGTGGAGAAACGGTGTGACAAAAGGTCCCAGTGGATCTTAGCCACTGGAACTTTTGAGATGGAGAAAGTCGAGACTTTTTCTGTTGATCTTGAAGCCTAGGTACTCTAGGAACTGGATCACTTGACTGGAAGCTTGCAAGCATTCTGTCTCGGATGCTGCCCACACCAACCAGTCGTCCAGGTAGGCTACTACCTGAATTCCCTTTAGGCGAAATTGTTTGAGAGCTACGCTCGCAAGCTTCGTAAAAATCCTTGGGGCTATGTTTAGCCCGAATGGCATGGCTCCGAAGGTGTATAATCTTCGTTGTAGCCTGAACCCTAGGTAGGGGGAGAGTCGATGGCTAATTGGAATGTGCCAGTAGGCGTCTGACAAGTCTATAGAGACGGAATATGCCCTCTTGGGCAGTAAGGTCCTTATGTGTTGCAGTGTTAGCATTTTGAATTTGCAATTCACTATGAACTTGTTAAGTGGCGACAAGTCCAGAATGACTCTGAGCTTTTCCGAGTCTTTCTTGGGAACACAAAACAGCCTCCCTTAGAAATTGATGGGCTTCACCCTTTTTCTCCAACAGTTCTTGAACGTACTCCTCCATAACGGGGGTGGAGTGTTGGAAAAACCGAAGTCCATTCTTGAGTAGGCTGTGAGCCCAGGGATCGAAAGTCCACCGATCCCGAAATTTCAGAAGTCTCCCTCCTACCGGTATCACCTCACTTGGACTGCCGTCCTGAGGTCTTGCCTTCCTGACCACGACCACCCCTGAATCCCCTTCCCCTTGAGGGGCGTCTAGACGAGCCTCTGGCTGCTCCTCTAGGCTTTGCTCGAAAGGAAGTAGACTGCCCTTCGAACGCTGGGGTGAATGCCGTGGACTGTGTCGACACGGCCTGGGGTACCCACTGAAAGGTGGTCGGGGTTTGTGCCACGATCTGGGGCACTGGGGGCAATGGCAATTGCAGTTGCTGTTGCTGTCTAAGAGGCTTGGCTGGCCGAGACGGTAGCCTAGTCCTCATAGTCTTCCTCTTTGGTTGAGGACCCTCATCCGGGGAAGACTTTCTTTTGATAGCCAGGCCCCACTTCTGGAGAAGGTTTCTATTCTCCAAGGCGGCTTTATCAACAACTTCTTTGACCAAGTCGGTAGGGAAAAAGGTCTTTTCCCCAAATGTTGGAGGAGATTAGTTTCTTTAGCTCGTGCCTCACCGTAGCCGAGGTAAACACGAACTCCCTACAAGCTCTCCTTGCCTTGACGAAGCCATAAAGGTCCTTCGTCACTGTGGCCAGATGAGGCTTGGCCACTACCATGAACATTTCATGGACCTTGGGGTCACTTGCCATCGTCTCGAGAGTAGTCTGAAGAGACATTGAGGCAGTCAGTCTTTCTTTTGTATCGAACTCACTTCGCAAAAGAAAGTCAGACAGCTTAGGGAGGTCCTTGCCGAACTGACGTCCGGCAATATCAGCCTCCAACTTTCCCACTGAGAGCGTAAGATGGACGTCCTTCCAGTCTTTGTGGTCCATAGGCAGGGCCAGCGACAAGGGTTTACACTCCTCTAGGGAGGGGCAAGACTTGCCGGCCTCGATTGCTTTTAGTACAGCCAGAAACCCTTTCTGTAAAAGGGGGAAGGCTCTAGTAGGCGAGGACACAAAGGAAGGGAGCTTCCTATTCAATGCAGCTACCTTTGAGTTAGAGAAGCCCCTCTCTTTCATCGAGGATGAAAGTAGAGCTTGAGCCTTAGCATGGTCCAACACTATGACCTTCTTCGGCTCTGTCTCCTCCTTTGAAGCTGGTTCCTTCCTCAGCCGGACATAACAGTCCGGATATGATGCCTTGCTGGGCCAGAATTCCACCTTCCAGGGGAACTGAGCCCAGCTTATCCGAGATGACGATCTTTCCAGTCGTCATCGGCATGTGCTCAGCATACCTCCATGGGTTAGCATCTGAGCACAAGGGAAGGTCTTTCACATTGAGCTTTTTCTGGGGCCCATGTGATTCTGCAAGGCACTGCATTCGCAGTTCCATTGCAGCCGCCTTCTCCTGATTCTCCTTCTACATTTGTTGGATCATTCCAACAATAGAAGAGAGGGCCTGTCCCAGCTCTACTGGGAGACCGGCCGATGTAGAGGGGCTTGAACTTCATCCTAGGCTTCTGCCAGGAGGTCTTCCTCCTGACACCCGTCCACATCAGACATCCTGTCATTTAGCTGGATGTCTTGCATCGCGACCGCGACTTCAGCATCCACCTGGATATGAACTTAGGGGATCTCCTCTTGAGGCTGGGGAATCACTGCATCAGCTGATGCCTTAGGGAAAGGATACGCCCTCATCTTCTCACTTGGAAGATAAGGGCCAGAAGTGTTCTTTTGGAAGCCCCTTACCCAGGTACGAAGCTTCTTCCTAGCTATTTAAATGTCTCATTAATCAGGTTAGTGCACACAGTACATACCTGAGGGTCCCAATACCGGAGATCATCCTTGGAGACAGCGTATGCTGCGTGTCTCCTACAAAACTCATGTCCGCAGAGGTTCTTGCTGCTGAAATTGCAGAAAGCACTTCCCCACTTCGGAGTGTCCTTCTGTAAAGAGAAGAAATTTCTATGAGTATCAAGTGAACTATGTATCACTGGATATGCATAGTATAGCATAACAATTCAGAAAGGAAAGACACACACTTGTGTTTCCCTCACAACCCATTGTTGCAGCCTTCCAGATAATAAAATCAAAATTGGTTTATCTCTTCTAGAGTAACCAATGCAAGGTTTCCAGAGGAAACAGGTGGAGCTCACACCTAAGCAATGATTTTAAAATCCTGGATAATAGACAGGGAAGAACTCAGCTTCCTATCTGAGGGCAACAGCAAAGGGGTGTGCAAGAAAACACAATAGTGTTAGAAGACACAGTGCTGTACCAAAACCCTTACTATAGTTTTCCTCTTACTGTATATGCTATACAGAAGAATACTAGTACAGTATAGGGGGATGTGTGCCGGCCTGCCTTTGCCGGCCGGCACACACCACAACTAGCTTTAAAGTATACTACTTAACAGCTATAGGGCGGCAGCACTCTGGTTCAAATGCCTGTGCCGGTCGGCAGCAACTGCCGGCCGGTAACAGCCAGTGTTGGCCGACAATGGCTGCCGGCCAGCAACTACACAAGGTAGTACCCAGCTGCCGGCCACACTCTTGGTGACCGGCAGAGAAGGGCTGACATAAGCCGGCCGGCAAAAGTACAAGACCGATGCCAGCCGGCAGCAAAAGAACCAGAGGACTACACCTGCCCGGCTGCCGGCCTCATAGGCCGGCAGCCGGCCCCATTGGCCGGCAGCCGGGTCGGGTACAGCACTTAGAAGAAAAATAGAATGGATGCCGGGATAAGAGTGTACACAACCTCCAAGCCCGGCAACCGAAAGAGTGCATATAAGGAAGGGGAGAAACTAATTCAGGCTTCCTTGACCCATGCCGTCCGGCTCTGCCGGCAGGCATGGATGCGGGACCAAGAGAGGTCCGGGCACCACTCGAAAACATAAGACCCTTGCCGGCCAGCAGCTCTGCCGGCCGGCAATGGGCTGAGTCAATTCCACATCCCAACCTATACTAGGTCCAGAAGTAGAGCGACGTACAGTACAGTAAGACCCCTGCCGGCCAGCTCTGCCGGCCGGCAAGGTACAGTACAGTAATGGCTAGGCCATTACGGAGATAGAGGGGGAAGGGACAAGAGGGTCCTGCCAACCTTGGTTTAGTGACAGATCACCCGCAGCCAAGAAACTTATCTTAGCCTAAGGGAGATCTAAGGGGAAAGGCCAGCAATACTTGCCAGCTTCCAGAGCACCAAAGCAAGGAAGGCGTTGCTACTCCCAAGGGAAGAACTTATCCTCCCCCGAGAACAGCAACAGGACTAGTCTGGTAGATCACAAAAGAAGGAATCATAACTACAGAAACCTTCGGTAGTGACCTAAGGGAGCTAAGCTCCCTTTGTATGTGTTAGGTCAGCGAGGGGGACTCTGCCCCAAGCCAGACAACACAGACTCAGACTAAAAACTCTGTTGTTCTGTCCCTCTTGAACCATAACTACAGGAACAGGAAGGTACAGTAACACCCTAGTATAGTTTTATCGAAAATAAATTCGGAAAAAACCACTTAGGGATAAGCCCAAGGCTTAAACAGAGGGAAAGGGATTGCATACCTTCTCCGAAGAAAAGAAAGCAACCGGGGAGTATGATAAAGTATACTAAGGCTCCATAAGCAATTAGCCTAGGCACCAAGAGAATCGATTACCTAATTCACCGAAACTCACACGTATACAATCTTGGAAATATTCCACACAGTCTAAAATGTATAAAATATAGCTTAAAGCTTCAATAAAATTTTAATTACACTCGGAAAAACCAAAATCATGCATGAAGTACTAGGACCAAACGACTAGGCTACATGGCCTAGCGTAGGCCAGAATGGCGAATACTTCGCCAAATAATACTAAGCACGAAAGGAAATCCTATGTAAAGCTAAATAGCTAAAATTTATTAAAGCAAAACAACCAGGAATGTCGCTCTGACTAACTAATTTATACCTAGCGAGCGACAGTGTCCAGGACACCTCTGGTAGGCTACGGCTCTTGTATCAAAGATTAATCCTATTAATCACTCAAAATTTTACCAAGAGCCTACATTTATACATAACAGACACTATACTCAACTTATCAGAGGCCAACGAAGACGGGGAAGCCATGAAAAGCCGAATAAATCCAAGATTTGCGAGAAAAACAGGAAAAAACACCGAGTTGTTAAGCTACGCAAAAAGGAATACAGATGGCGCCAGGATTGGCGCCAGGCACGCATACGAATCGGGGGATATGGAAGCCTTGGGAGCGGCTCCCCTTTTTCTTTCCCGAATTCGTATCTCGTCAATCACCTCCTACGAGACGAAATATCTGTCCAGGATGTAGATTGCCATGTGACGTGTCTAGAATACGTCCTCTGATATGTCGCGATATCCCTTTCACGAGGGATACTCGCTCCAGGAGTTAGAATTCTGGTACCGTAAGGTAAATTCTCTGGGAATATCGCCGTAGTTGTAATGTACCCTAGGAAGCTACCCTATAGGAACTTCCATCAGGACGACATGGCTTGAGCCCAAATATATATATATATATATATATATATATATGTATATATATATATAAATATACATATATATATATATATATATATATATATATATATATATATATATATATATACATATGTATATATATATATATATAGATATATATATATATATATATATATATATATATATATATATATATATATATATATATATATATATATATATATACATATATATATATATATATATATATATATATATATATATATATATATATATATATATATATATATATATATAAATATAAATATATATATATATATATATATATATATATATATATATATATATATATATATATATATATATACATATATATATATATATATATATATATATATATATATATATATATATATATTCAAAAAGGCCCATAAAAGAAACACAGGAAATATGAATAAATCACACTATATTTCGGTCAATAAACATCGACCCTCTTCAAGATGTAAAGTAAAAAGGAGGAGTACAGTGGAGACTGACGGTTTATATATGAAAGCAAAAGGGTGTGTTCAATTGTTCTATAGTTGTTATAATTGCTGGAAGGATTAGCCAAATTTAATTACATCCAGGTGCGTCTTCTTATTGTTGAGCCGCTTGGAGGAAGTCTTGACCTCTGATGCATGTCTGGTGGTCGGTCTCCGTGGATTATCTTATTAATGATAGGGTTGAGAAGAGTATTATCCACTGTGTCAGCTTTCCATTGGACCCCAGATAGGTTCATTGTGTTTGATTGATTTATGATGGCTGATTCCAGGATTTTCCTTCTGTATGGACAGGTCCTCTTAAAAAGCAAAGACGACTCACTCCAGTTAATCTGGTGCCCTAAATCCCTAAGGTGAACGAATATCCCCGAGTTTTCATAGTCATATCTAACAGATCTTTTGTGTTCGGATAATCTTTGAGATAGCGAACGGCATGGTACTTTATAAACGCCGGATTCTATATCTCTTTTATTTTGATAAACATTAATAAGGGCGCTTCCTATGGTCTTTGGATATGAAAAAACAAAGGGGTTCTCAGTTTTGATATGATTTGTTATATTTTTAATACCTTCTATATATGGGAGTTTTATCTTATCTTTAAAATCTCTTTGGTTAGTAACATCATGATCTTTATAATATATCGTGTTGGCTTTGTTGATGGCCTTTTCTATGACATACGTTGGGTAGAATAGCTGGGCGAGTTGTTTACGAATGATTTCAAATTCTTTATTTAGGTAGGCTGGGGAACAGATTCTCAAACCTCTAAGAAATAGATTGCAAGCTACTCCAATTTTTACAGAAATGTCGTTATAACTAAAGAAATGAATGTAGGAAATAGAGAAAGTTGGTTTTCTATACACAGTGAAATTATACCCCGTCGATTCTCTTATAATTAGTATGTCCAAAAAAGCTAATTTTCCATCTTTTTCCCATTCAGTTTTAAATTTTATGCTAGGGACTAGGGAATTTAGATTATTGAAAAATATATTGAAATCTCCCCAGCTATCATCCCAATATGTGAAAATGTCATCAACTTAGCGTTGCCAAACCATGTTCGTAGGTTTAATTGTTGTTAAAATTTCTGTTTCAAAGTATTCCATGTAGAGGTTAGCTAAAATTGGAGATAACGGGCTGCCCATACTACAACCAAATTTCTGTTTGTAAAAATTTCCATTGAAAGAGAAAACGTTATTTGACACGCTTAGTTTAATTAACTTAATTGTTTTTTTCAATACCGAGGGGGAAGTGATCTTCATAAGGGATTAATTTTTCCCTCAAGAAACCTAGTACATCGTTGATCGGGACCTTTGTAAATAGGGATTCTACGTCAAGACTCAAGAGTTTTTACATTGTTTACCGGGATATTTAATCTATTGAATTTCTGGCTGAAGTCCTCTGCATGCTTAATATGAGCTGAAGAAAAGCTCCCTAGAAAGGGAGACAGCAAGTCTGCTAATTAAACTAAGCGTGTCAAATACCGTTTTCTCTTTCAAAGGAAATTTTTACAAACAGAAATTTGGTTGTAGTATTTACATTGATTGAAATCACGAGTGTTAGTGATATATATATATATATATATATATATATATATATATATATATATATATATATATATATATATATATATATATATATATATATATATATATATACACACACACACATATATATATATATATATATATATATATATATATATATATGTATGTATATATTAAGAATACATCAATTTCCAGGAAAATGCCCAAAATAGAGTGTTGTAGTTAAGAAAGAGGGAAGGGTGGGAAAGGTTGAATTACTCTTTGAGTGGGCGTGCGTCTGAATCTATATCAGTCTAAGTATTTAGCCGTCAATATATATATATATATATATATATATATATATATATATATATATATACTTATATATATATATATATATATATATATATATATATATATATATATATGTATATATATACATACACACACACACACACACACATATATATATATATATATATATATATATATATATGTATATTTATACACATTTGAATATATACACATATATGAATACACACACACACATACATATATATATATATATATATATATACATATATATATATATATATATATATATATATATATATATATATATATATATATAGTCCTACGCCATGTAGGCTTGGGTCTTCCAGCTATCGTAGCACTTTACTTTTGGTGAACTAATCTCTCCATCTATCCCTCATGATGATCTCATTCACAAAAGGCTTTCGAGTAATATCTCACATAGTTCATTTCTAATCCTGTCCTACCATTTAACTGCCAATATTCTTCTGACAGATTATTTCTGAAATCTACAAAATCTATTGGAGATTTGTTTATTGTCATATCACGACTCATGTCCATATAGTAACACTGATGTCACCAGACTGGTATATAGTCGGATTTTTATATGTTTTTTTAGGCGATTTTATTTCCAAATTTGACTTAACCTTACCATTTTCTGATTTTCTTTTTTTCAACCTTTCTTTGAACTTTAACTCCAAAGACCCTGTATTGGAGATCCTAGGTCCTAAATGTTTAAAAGATTCTCTCTCATTAATTCTTTCCTCTTCCAATGATATTTCCTCTTTCATTGCATACTGCATTCTAATCATCTCTCTCTCTTTCTTCGTTTTATCTTGAGCCCAAAAACATGTAATATTTAATGCATTCTGGTAAGGAAGCATTGTAAATCCTGTGGTGTTCTTCTAACAAAGACAGCATCATCAGTATACTCTAGGTCTACTAATTTCTTATCACCAATACAATCCAATCCTTCTCCTCCATCTCCAAGTGTTCTACACATTACAAAATTCATGAGGATGATAGACAACATAGGTGACAACACATTCCCTTGGAGTAATCGGTTATTCAGTGGAAATTCATTTAAAATCACTCTATTAACATTATATTTGCATTTGCTATGCTTATGAACAGATTTAATAAAATTTACATATTTATGAGGATTTCCACAAAAACGTAGGGGTCTAAATAAAACTGGTCGGTGCACACTATCAAAGGCTTTTAACTATTCCACAAATGCCACAAAAGAGGATTTCTATATTCTATGCATTGCTGTACAACATGTCTAAAAGGAAAATTAGATCAGTGCACTTCTACCTTTTCAAAATCCGTCTTTTTCATCTTTCAGGTTTCATCAATCTTTCTCTCCAGTCTCTTTAGAATATGCATACTATATATTTTCATAGCAACTGACCTAAGTGTTATGCCTCTGTAAATATTGCAATCAATCAGGTGTCCTTTTTTCATTTTTACCACCACTTCTAACTCCCAATCATCAGGTTTTGCCTCTTCTTGCCACATGCTGCAAAATAATCTTGTAAGTATTTTAGGAATCACTTAATTTTCAGCCAGTATTATCTCGGCAGTTATTCCATCCTATCCAGGTGTTTTCCATCTCTTGAGATTTTTAATGATAGTTTCCAATTCAAATACAATGAATTCATTCATGGGGACATCAAGGTCTTCATCAGCATCAAGTATAATCAATTTTTTTTCCTTCGCATATCCTATCCTTAACCAGACTAAATTATTTCGGCCAATGTTGTCTATCTTCATGTTCTGTAGTTATAATAGATCAATTGCTCTTTTCTATGGGTATATGATTCTTTCTCTTTGCTCCAGTCGAAATTTCATTGATAACTGTATGAGTGATTTGTAAACCATAGCCATAGCCCCTTCCTGCATCTGCTTTTCTGTCTAAATATTATCTCCAGTAATTCCTGGCTTTTTATTTTTAACGCAGTATCAATACTGGAATACTTAAAATTCTCTGGCTTGTAATTTTCATTACTTTTTTCGAAAAAAAAAATCAACAATAAATTTCTTTCTTCGTCTTCTTTTTATAGTATCCCAAGTATCAATCTCCTTGTAACTGCATGTCCCAAGACTTCACTACCAACTGACTGATTTATGTTCTTAATATCACAGCATTCTTTATTAGTTGTCTGCTCTTCGTCTCTTCAAGTCTCTAAGACTGCAATTCGATTCCTACATTCAATCGCAAATGTTTCTCTGTGATCTTCTTCTGAAAGCTTAGTTTTATCTCACCTAGGTATTCCAGTTACCTTTCTGTTGGGTTGAACCAACCGTACTTCCAATTTATATTTCAGTGTGGCAATGAGGAGCTGGTGATCACTGCCAATAACTGCACCTCTGTATCTTCTTAAATTCCTGAAAGTCCTTCTTTTCTCTTTATTAATAGCAATGTGTTAATTTTTATTTTTATTATTGCCACATGTTGAAATCCATATATATTTGTGGATGTTCTTGTGCTGAAAAAGAGTACTTCTAATGACAAGATTGTTTGTTGAACACAATCTAATGATATGTGTTCTATTTTCATTTGCAACTTCGCCAAGACCCCGTCATCTATCCCATTCTCTATCCCTTGATTATTCCTTACATTTCTTTCACAGAAGCCACCAATCACAATTTTCATATCTCTCTCTGGGATTTCATTTATTACACTCTTCATATTAATCATCTTTCCATTCTTCAGGGGAATTGTTTGATGGTACATAGCAAACTATAACACTCATTTTGCCCTGCTTTGATTTGAACTTTGCTAGTAACAATCTAATATTTACAGCTTTCCTCATGTTTAATGCCTTTTCTGCTCTTGGTGTCCTCATCATTCCTATCCTTTATCCTCTAACTCCCTCTGTTCTTCCTGAATATATATATATATATATATATATATATATATATATATATATATATATATATATATATATATATATATATATATATATATATATATATATATATATACCTGTTTTGCAGAAATATGATATATAACTGCTTTTCGTTAAATAAAGCTATTCATTTTGGAGCTTGCATTTCGTTCGTACCTTTCCTAGGCTTGCAATATTGTTAACCTCGGTAGTTCTTTGAACACCCAGCTCACACCCGAGTTTGGAGGTTCATCTGTCCAAGCGGCCACAGTGAAACTCCAGCTCTTTGCCAGTAGAGATACGTTTGCTGGTTTCAGTTCCTTCTCAAGGCTAGGACCCATTGAAGCAGCTAAGCAGTCTATGTACTAGCTGCCATCCCCAATGCAACCTCCCCATAAATCTCTGATTGGCTGTGTAAGCAAAAGAACGCTCCCATATATAATATGTTGTCTCCAAATCATATCTCTAGGAGATTTT
>NC_090737.1:43906430-43908930 GCF_036898095.1 Palaemon carinicauda | reverse complement strand
TGTAAAGGCCTTGAGCCTCACGTGGAATCAAAGCTCAGAGGACTGTGAGTCCAAAGTTGGAAGTTCTCGAAAAGGCAAAGGATTTCTTTCGTTTCAAAGCGGAAAATGGAAAATAAATGGGAAATCTGGAGAGACTGAAGCGTAATTTTTCAAGTTTTTTTTTTTTATTATTTATTTCATATCTATGTTTAAATGATTTATATACATCATCTTGTGGAGGAATAATTTTTGTTTTATTTTTATTTTTTTGTGTTTGCCAAATCCTGAGAGAGAGAGAGAGAGAGAGAGAGAGAGAGAGAGAGAGAGAGAGAGAGAGAGTGTGTATCGATTGTTTGTTGTGAGGAAGACTGTCGGTATAAATCAGGTTGTTTGTTTACTTTTAGCTAGGTTAGGAAAATGGTAAATGATTTGGAGCGAATGCTTTTTTGATTTGACTGCAGCAAGAGGCAGTAGTGTGAGTGCTGGATTTACTATTATTTTTCTTACCAGCGTTGGAAGTGTTTTGTTTGTTTAAAAATTAAGTACGGTTTTGTTTATCTTTGCTTGTCGTGATTGTGAATGATAAGAACAATTTATTATTTATCTTTGATTATAGTGCGATAGTTTAGTTAGCTAGGAGTGTTCATAAGCGTTTTTCTTTTTTTATTTTGGCAGGCCGTGATTCCTCCTTTGGAGAGAGTTCCCGAGAATGTTTACTTAATTGTTGACGACTTGGCCTATAACAAAACTTGATATGACTGCTCAGATTTATTTACTTGTTGACGACCTGGACTACGATCATGATTATGATTTGATTGCTCTTAATGATTTTATTGATATTGATGCCATAATGACCCAGTCCGTTTGAAGGATTTTCCGTTTGGATCACTGATGATAAAGATTGTGATGATGATGATGACTATGATTAATTAGCCCCTATATAGGAAGTAATTGTGGTAGTTTGACTCATGGTAATACCGTCTGCCAGTAAGTTGTGGCAGTGGGCTGTGAATGTCTCTTGGGCCTTGTATGGACAACGGTGTCCACACACAATTATACATACTGTATAAATATTGCAAACTTGGCTGCGATTATTAATTTAGTTTGTGTGTGTTTTTTTTTTTGTTTTTTTTACGAACTGTGTCGTGTCGGGTTTGTGAGGGTATTTATGAGTATTGGCGACGGTGTCCGTGCTCACACATGTATTTACTGTATATTTTGTTTTTGAAGATTTAGGTTTGGGGATTTGTTTGTCTGTCTTTGGTATTAAGGTTTCGTGATTGACATTTTTGGGTTATTTGAATATTTTTTTTTCATTGTTTTAGTTTGTAAGTAAAATAGTATTAAGGTCATGTTTGTTTTTTGTTTTGTTTTTTTTTGTCCTTTTGTTTAAGAGTCCAGTAAGGGGAAAGTTTGTTTTGTGGAGACAATTGTCAGTTAGTGTAATCAAGGGAGTGGGGGTTGTTATTGCAACACCCAGCCACATAATTTTGGCGCCCGAACAGGAACTGCAGAGGTGGGATTGATAACTGGACTCTTGGACAAAGGACTGCATTAGGTTAAGAAATCAGATATAAAACTGAAAAATGGAAGAGTAGAACAAGTTTCTGAGCTAGGAATTGCGGTGATTAAAGAACGGGAGCAGATGTTGATAGTTGAGAAACAGAGGTTGCTTGTAGAGAATAAGGGGTTAAAGTGTGAGAATGAGGAGATGCATAGGAAACTGAGGGAAATTCAGGGAACTGTAGAGAGAGTGGAAGAGGGTGTTGAGATAAGGATGCGTGGGAATGAGGAAGGAATGAAAGCTATGATGGGGCAAGAAATGGGAATGATGAAAACTTTCATGCGTTAAGGCGCAGTCGGAGGAGTGGCCTCTGCTACAGATAAAGGGTTGCTGGTGGAAGAAAAGGCTAAGGTAAGTGATAACGGAAAAGGAAGTGATAGTGATAGTAATAGTGATAGTGAAGTTAAAGGGACTAGGCATAGTAAGGATGAACAGAAATGTGATAGGAAGAATGAGAAGAAAGGTCAGTATGAGAGCGAGGATGATCATGAATGAGTGAAAGTGGTAAGTAAGAGAAAGGGTAAGGAAGGAATAGTTAAGGATAGGAATTTGAGTGTTGAATTAGATTCCTTATATTCTAGCGAGGAAGTAGGAAACAAGAAGGAAGGTAGCAGTGATGATAGCAGTGACAATGAACGTGATGTGTGTAAGACTGTGTTTATGAGAGAGGTACCTCTGTGTGAAAGGTTCAATGAGCTTAGTAGTAGGGATGTATATGAATTTTTCAAGGAGTATGAGAGGTATTGTCAGGATAAGTATGGTGATAGTAAGAGAGTTTGGGCTAGGGAGTTAGGAGAATATTTGACTGGGTATTTGTTGACGATGTATGGTGTGATAATGAGTGTAGGGGATATTGATTATGAAAGTGTGAAAAAGAGAATAATTGAGCAGGTGAAACGTATGAAAGGGAGTGTTAGTTATAAGCGTAAGAATGATTTTGATGAGGCACGGATGAAT
>NC_090737.1:43876430-43888930 GCF_036898095.1 Palaemon carinicauda | reverse complement strand
ATTGAGTCCTATGATGGAGAAGACCTGACTATCAGAAATAGCTGCATGCCTAGAATTACGAACAAGATGGAAATGTCCAGGAAGATCTGAATACAAAAGATGGTCAGAATTATGGAAAATGTTATACAACATGCACATTGAAGTAATTGAACGACGTTGCTGAAGATTAATATCTAGATCAGGAATAAGAAATTTAGTAGACTCTAAGTTCCTATCCAACAAATTAAGATGAGAATCAGCAGCTGAAAACAAGGTAGAATGAAAAAATAAAAAGACTTTCAGAATAGATTGATCACTGAAAATCTCAAAAGACTTTCTCAATAAGCCAATCTTTTTTTGCAATTTAAGAAGACACAGACCTAATGTGTTTTTCTAAACTAAATTTGTTGTCGAGAATTACACATGAATTTTAAAAGAGTCATACAAAGTTAAAGAAACATTATCAATGCTGAGATCCGGATAATGAGGAGCCTCTATCCTTGACTTACTTACAATCATACTCTAAGTTTTATAAGGATTCAACTTCATACACCATAATTTGCACCATGCACAAATTTTAGCTAGATCTCTACTAAGCGATTCAGTAACCCCAGACCTATATTAAGGAGATGGAATTGATGCAGAGAGAGTGGCATTATCTGCATGTGCAACAAGCTTTTTTCCAAGGCCAAACCACATGTTATGTGTATATAAGATGAAAAGTAATAGGCCAAGAACACTGCCATATGGAACACCAGATATCACATTCTTATACTCACTATGGTGACCATCAACAGCAACTCTTTGGGATATATTACTTTTTTGGGCTCAGGCCATGTCGTCCTGATGGAAGTTCCTTCATTAGTAGCTTCCTAGGTATATTTGACTACAGTGATATATCCCAGAGAATTTACCAAAGGTATCCAGAATTCTAACTCATGGAGCAAATATCCCTTAAAATTTAAAAAGGGATATCGCCTAATATCAGAGGACATATTCTTGATATGTCTCATAGCTATCTACACCCCCAATAGCGTTTTCGCTTCGAGGGGAAAAAGTGGCAAGAATATAGGAAAGTCGTTAAAAAGGCGACGCTCCTACCGTACTGTAAATAGTGCGCCAAATCGCCACCGCGCGGCGTAACCAAGCCATTCTTTTTGCAGTAGCTTTGTTGACCGGTGTTATCCCGTGTTATCTCTCACTATTTTGGAGTTTATTAGTGGCTATAATGTCTTCACCAGCCTCATATGTTTCTGGAAAGTTAAGTAATATCTTTGAATTGTGTAAATGTAAGCTCTTGCCAGTTTAACTCTTCGATTGAGATCGTATTTAACGTAACAAGAGCTGTTGCCAGTCGGATGGTGTCATGGACGCAGTCGTTCTTTCTTGTACATCTAGTTAGCCAGAACGATTTTCCCGGCATTATTGCTTTAATAACTTTAGCTATTTAGAATTTTAGCTAGGGATTTTTATATTATGTCATTGTTGTCGTGGTTTTGGCTATTTATTTCGAACCTCACGAGTGCTAGGCTTACTAGCCTAGGCACCTTCACACTTCATGCATGATATAACCTTCCTGGTAAAGTTTAATTGAAGCTCAGGCAATATTTTATACAATTAAGATATTACTGCATAAAATTTTCCTCTTCCAAGATAGTATACGAGAGAGTTTCGGTGAACGATTCTCACTGCTCCTAGGCTACTAGCCTAGGGGCTTTAGTATACTTTCATACATGTCCCCAATTGCTCTTGTATTGTCTTTTAAAGGGAGACTGACAACTCCTATACCTTTTAAGTCGATACTAATCTCCTGGTGAGATTTAAGAGCAATTCCCCTTCCCTCTGATTAGCCTAGGCTATCCTCAGTTGGCTTTGCCTTGAACTTAGTTCTGGCAAATCTTTACTGGCGTGTTCCGTTTCTTTCTCTTAACCACTGAGTCGGTTTTTGAGCTTAGAACGGGACATCAGGGTAGAATGTTTGTGTTAAGCATCTTACTGTCTTGGTGAAATTATTTCCCAAGTCAGGTTAGGTTGTCTTTTCAGGAGGCTAGACCTCCTAGACCTTACTTAGAGGTTTTGTATGACAATTCCTCCTTCCATGGTCTAGCAGAAAGTCCTGTGCTGGGAGATCTTAGACCGAAGAAATGATTTCTTCACTGCCTAAGATCTCTGGTACGAGATTCTGTTCTCTTGCGAGACTGCGTCCTGTGTGCCGCCTTCTCACTTGACTAACCCAACCTGGGGAAATGATTTCCCCTACTTGAGGTTATCTTACATGAGATCAGAATCCATCAGGTTAGGTAATACCTTCGGCTATTACCTCACTTATAGGACCCTTACCCCTTCCCCACTGTCTCTTTTGTGTTGGCTGAGCCATCACTCTCCCTGACCGTCATTCTACATTTGACCCTATGGGTAATCTGAAGAATTGGCCTGAGGTTCCCTGTCTGCTGCCGGCTGAGCCGGCTGCCGGCAGGTACCCTCATATTCATTAGAGTGTTCTTCAGTCCTCCCTTGGACTGCCTTCCATATCCCATATGGATGGGATATGGTTGGGTGGAAGCCCGAACATAATTCCCCCTTCCACTTGAACCCTCATTCTGGATGTAGGACGGCAAGATTGAACCTTTGCCTTCCTACATCCTCTTTCTTTTTCTCTGCCTTTCCTTATAATGGGCCGGCCGCTGGCTGCCATGTTGGTTGTCTGTCGGCCGGCAGTTGCTCTGCCGCCACTTGCCGTGGGTGTCGCTGACCGACGACCCGACGACAGTAGACATACTATGACCGGTCACCGGTAACTAAGCTGTCGGCTGGCGGCCGGCCACCCAAAGTCTAGACTTTTTCCGCTGGCTGCCGCCGGGTCCTACTTGATAGTGGGATCCTTTAGCTGCCGACCGACAGAGCCGCTGCCGGCGACCTGCCGCCCATTACTCTGAAGACAGTAACTGCCTTCAATAGCCCAGAACAGGCCGGCATATGCCGGCAGGCCTGGCATGACTGGCTGCATGCCGTCGACAGTCAGTGCTGTAGCCCAAAAATTTTTCCAACCTACAAGGTGCTTCATGGGCAGCCTATTGTGAGACCATCACATATAAGAGAGTGATTCTCTGTACCATTTAATGGTTATCAACTATTATTAAAATCCCCAATATTGAAGCTAGAACATTGTGTTAAGATGACACTTTATATCAAAGGATATCAACTTCCCCTAAATTCGTTAAGAATTTAGTGTTCAATATTGGAGGAGGTCATAGCAGTGGGCTGGACAGGAAACACAAGTAGGTGTCTTTCCTATCTTCTAGCTTACTCTCTCCAAGCTATATAATATCAAAAATATGTATGTTGAATCTGAGAATTTCACCGAATACTTATATGCTTTTCTTTCTTTACAGGAAGAGCATCCCGAGTGTGGGAACAACTTTTGTAAGGTCCGCAGCAAAAACTTCTGCGGCCATGACGTGTGCAGAGCCCATGCTCACTGCGTAGTCACCAAACGGGCTCTCAAGTACTGGGACCCACAGGTATGTACCGTTTGTGTTAAACTGGTAAAAGAGGCTTTTGATGATCAAAAGTCTACAGAGTCAAGGGATGCAGCAAGGAAGATGCTGCGAAAATGGGTCAGAGGTTTTCAGAAGAACACCTCTGGCCCATACCTTCCTAATGAAAGGATGAGGGACTATCTTTTCCCTAGAGCTTCTGCGGTTGCAATCATTCCCCAGGCTCAACCTGAGATTCCCCTCATTCAGATTCCAATAGAATCTGTTGTTTTGGACTCCTTGAAAGGCATCCAATTGGAGGACAACATGTTGGTTGTCTCAGAGGAGACTGAGAACAATCTCCCTCTTGGAGGAACTGGATCAGGAGGATGACGTACCTCCTGAAGCTGAAGTCGAAAAAACCGAAACGATTTCGGTGTCATCAGCCGCGGTGACTAAGCCGGTGCCTTCGACTTCTTCCACTGCCCCCCAGTTAGATTCCATCATGTGTACGTTGCACTCACTGTTGTCCATGGTGCAGGACATACAGAAGAAATCGTCCGAGAAAGAAGCTTCTCTTCGGATGGAAATGCATCAGCTGGTTGCAACGCGTTTAGCTCAGAAAAAGCTAAACATCAAGGATCTCCCCGCTTTCTCTGACATCAATCCTTGGAGGTATGCAGAGCATATGCCAATGTCAGGGGGGAAGATCTTCCTCTCGGAAAAACTGGGCACTGTCCCAGTAGAGGAAATTGAGTTTTGGCCCAGCAAAGGGGCCTATCCGGATTGCTATGTCCGTCTGAGGACGGAACCTGCATCCAAAGAGGAGACAGAGCCGAAGGAGACCATTGTTCTTGAACTCTCTAAGGCCCAGGCCTTATATACAATCACCTTGAAGGAGAGGGCCTTTACTAGCTCCAAGGTGCCAGCTCTAAGCAAAAAGCACCCTTCTTTTATTGCTGACCCCCAAACATGCCTTCCCCTTTATGGACAAAGGGTTTAAGGCAGCCTTAAAGGCAGTCGTGGCAGGGAAACCTTGCCCTATACTTGAGGAGTGTAGACCCTTTTCCCTCGCCTTTCCATCAGACGATGCAGACTGGAGGGATGTCCACAACACCTTCAAAGTCGGGAAGCTGGAGGCAGATATTGCCGGACGACAGTTCTGCGAAGACCTCCCGAAGTTGTCAGAACGTCTTGCTGCCTCTATGTCTCTGCAGACTGGGCTAGAGACAATGGCAAGCATTCCGGACACCCCAGATATGTACATGGTCTTTGCCAAATCTCATTTGGTGACAGTCACCAAAGATCTGTACAATTTTATTAAAGCCCAAAGGGCTTGTAGAGAGTTCGTGTTAGCCTCAGCTGTGGTGAGGCACGAACCAAGGAAGCTGATAGCCTGCAATATCTGGGGAAAAGACCTCTTCCCAAGCGAAGTGGTCAAAGAGGTCTTGGACAAAGCCGCAACGGAGAACAGGAATCTCCTCTCCAAGTGGGGCTTATCCTCTAAAAGAAAATCCTCCGCTGATGAAGGTCCCCAGCCGAAGAATAAACCAAAACGACCAAGAGTGCCCTCTCGGCCAAAACAACAGCAACAGCTTCCCATGGCCACGGTGGCCCAGACGGTGGCACAACCAACCACCACCTTTCAACTGGTGCCCCAAACGATGGCGACCCAGTCGCCTATTTCACCCCAGTCTTCGAAAGGCAGTCAACAACCTCTAGGCCGAAGTCTCGAGGCTCCTTTCGAGGATCATCTAGACGCCCCTTCAGAGGTAGGGACAACAAAGGTGGACGTGGCCATGGAGGTAAGTTCTCCAACCAGCACTCAAAGTGAGATGCTACTGGTAGGAGGGAGACTTCTCTTTTTCCGGGATTGTTGAACCTTTGATCCCTGGGCCCACAGCCTATTCAAGAACGGACTAGGGTGGAGTTGGAACACAACTCCACCAAACTTCCCTCAATTCTTCCAACACTCAACCCCATACTGGAAGAATATGTTCAGGAACTCCTAAACAAAAGAGTTATAAGGAAGGCGAAGTCCATCAAATTCCAAGGAGGGCTATTTTGCGTTCCGAAGAAGGACTCGGAAAAGCTCAGAGTCATTCTGGACTTATCACCACTCAACAAGTTCATAGTGAACTACAAGTTCAGAATGCTGACGCTTCAACACATAAGGACCCTTTTGCCCAAACGGGCATACACAGTCTCCATAGACATGACGGATGCGTACTGGCACGTTCCAACCAACCGTCAAGTTTCCCCCTACCTAGGGTTCAAACAACAGGAAAGAAAGTACGTTTTCAGAGCCATGTCCTTCTGTCTAAACATAGCTCCAAGGGTATTCACCAAGCTTGCGAATGCATTCATTCATCAACTATGCCTAAAGGGAATTCAGGTGGTAGCCTACCTGGACGACTGGCTGGTGTGGGCAGCATCTGAAGAAAAATGCATGCAAGCCTCCAAGGAAGTGATCCAGTTCCTAGAACACTTAGGATTCAAGATCAACTTGGGAAAGTCTCGACTATCTCCAGCTCAAAAGTTCCAGTGGCTGGGCGTCCACTGGGACTTACAGCCACACTGCATTTCCATTCCATCAAAGAAGAGGAAAGAGATAGCAGAATCTGTCAAAAGACTCCTTCAATCCGCCAGGATATCAAGAAGGCAACAGGAGAGTGTTGGGGTCCCTCCAGTTTGCCTCATTGACAGATCCCGTTTTGAGAGCACAATTAAAAGATGCATCAGAAGTTTGGAGAAAATACGCATCAAACGCTCGAAGAGATCTAAAAAGATCGATACCAAATCGTCTGCGATCACTACTCAAGCCATGGTTGGAGGCAAAGAACCTAAAGAAGAAGGTACCCTTGCAACCGCCTCCACCGTCAGTCACCGTTCACACGAATGCCTCAAAAGAAGGGTGGGGAGGTCACTCGCATCATCGGAAAGTCCAAGGAACCTGGTCTCACCTCTTCAAAACCTTCCACATCAACTTTCTGGAAGCCATGGTAGCTTTTCTCTCACTGAAGAAACTGAATCTTCACTGCTCAATCCACATCCGTCTGGTTCTAGACAGCGAAGTTGTAATGAGATGCCTAAACCGAAAATTCTCGAGATCGTCTCAAATAAATCAAGTGATACTGGCCTTACTCCGACTAGCGGAGAAGAAAAGATGGCACTTGTCAGCAGTCCACCTTCAAGGGTTCCACAATGTGACAGCTGACGCTCTATCCAGGGTCAACCCGATAGAGTCAGAATGGTCCCTAGACGGAAGATCCTTCTCTTTCATCTTACGCAAAGTCCCAGGACTGCAGATAGACCTCTTCACAATGAGCAACAACAAGAAGCTACCCAGGTATGTAGCCCCGTACGAGGATCCTCTAGTGGAAGCGATGGATGCAATGTCCATAGACTGGAACAGATGGTCCAGGATCTACCTGTTCCCTCCAACCAACCTTCTTCTGAAAGTTCTCGACAATCTGAGATCCTTTCAAGGGACAGCAGCAATAGTGGCCCACAAGTGGCCCAACAGTGTTTGGTTCCCTCTGGTAACGTAACTACGCCTGAAGCTGATCCCGTTGCCGGACCCAGTTCTGACTCAACAAGTGCAGAAACTGACTGTCTCAGCTTCATCACAGAAAACCCAGAACCTTCATCTCATGATTTTCTCGCCTTAGCAGTCAAGAAAAGGTTCGGAATTTCTAGGGACAGTATTAACTTCTTAGAAGAATACAAGTCAAAGTCAACAAGACGAAATCTTCAGCAAGATTCCTAAAGCCTGCGCTATAGTTCGGCCCGCAGCCCCTCCAAAGCCCAGTTCATGGTCTTTGGATAAGGTTCTTCACTTAGCATCAACTCTGAACAATAAAGATTGTCCGCTGAAAAACTTGACTCAAAAGGTGATATTCTTATTTGCACTAGCCTCAGGAGCCAGAGTTAGCGAAATAGTGGCCCTCTCGAGGGATGATGGCCTCATTCAGTTCACAGACTCCGGAGAACTGAACCTCTATTTGACCAAAGGATAATGAATCCCTCCCTATGGTACTGTATCTGCAACACCTACAAAGCTGCAAAGAATGGCTTGATGGCGCCTTGCGGTGGCGATTTGGCGTACTATTTACAGTAAGGTAGAAGCATCGCTTTTTTAGCGACTCTCCTATATTCTTGCCACTTTTTCCCCTCGAAGTGAAAACGCTTTTAGGGGTGTAGATAGCTATGAGACGTGTCAAGAATACATCCTCTGATATTACGCGATATCCCTTTTTAAATTTTAAGGGATATTCGCTCCAGGAGCTAGAATTCTGGATACCTTTGGTAAATTCTCTGGGATATATCACTGTAGTTAAATATACCTAGGAAGCTACTAATGAAGGAACTTCCATCAGGACGACATGGCTACCTTACCCAAAAAATGATTTTTCGCTTCGCTCAAAATCCGTTAAAAATTCCATAGTAGTGCTCAGAAACAACTC
The DNA here is from genome assembly GCF_036898095.1 of Palaemon carinicauda. NCBI lineage: Eukaryota > Metazoa > Arthropoda > Malacostraca > Decapoda > Palaemonidae > Palaemon > Palaemon carinicauda. The sequence continues at coordinate 43,881,009 of NC_090737.1, read as the reverse complement.
ACCCACTCCCAACTGTTTGACTTTGAAAACAAGGGCCTCGTGATTAACTCAGTCAAAGGCAGCATTACAATAAAGGCCAATCATATGAGCTTCCTGACCGTAATCAATGGATTTCTGTACAGCATTGGAGATTGTAAGAAAGGCATCACATACTCCAAGGTGTTTACGAAAACCAAATTGCAAACTATGGAACAGATGATTTACCTTCAGCAAACCTATTGAGACGTTTTGCCAAAAGACATTCAAACACTTCAGATAATATGGGAGTTATGGAAATTGGGCAGTAGTTTGGGTAATGATAATAACATAATATATATATATATATATATATATATATATATATATATATATATATATATATATATATATATATATATATATATATATATATATATATATATATATATATAGAAAAGCAGCGGGTGTTACTTGTTAACGGCTGAACAAAGGCCTCAGACATGTCCTTCCACAGGCGTCTGTTTATGATCATTCATTGTCAGCCCCACACACAAACTTTCTAATTTATTATATTCATAGTTTTCTCTTCCTTCCCCAGCTTCTTTTGTAATATCCAGAGATTTAGTTTGTTATTCATAATGTCCAACTTTTACCTGTCCTCATTATATGGCCTGCCTACGTCTATTTCAACTTTTTCTTACATGTTGTAAGAATATCCTCTACTTTAGCTTCCTCTAGAATCCGTGTTACCCTTTTTTCCGTCTTTTAATGTTATTCCAACCATTATTCTTTCCAGAGCTCTTTGAGTTTTAACTAGTTAGAACTGGTAGGACCATCTGATTAAATACTTTCCTTTTCATAAAAAGTGACATTTTACTTATAATAATTTAATTTTTTTTTCAAGAGCTCTCCATCCTATGCTTATCCTTCTTTTAATTGAGGTTTCCTAACCTAGGGAAACACTTGCTTTCTATCCTAAGTATATATATTCATTAACAATCTCTAGTGGTTCTTACATAACTCTTATTTGTTGGTTTTCTTCATTTTCATTTAGCATTATTGTAATTTCACTTATACTGTATTCATTTTCATTCCTGCATATTTGCTTTACCCATCCAAATCTTCTATCACATATTGTAATTCTTCCCATGATTCACTTAACACAATTCTTTTATCTGGAAATATTAAGTTGTTAAGTTATACCGCATTAATACTAATTCCTGCCTTTTCGAATTTAAATTTTTGGAAACTTGTTCTAGGCATGCTATAGATAATCTAGGAGAGATGGGGTCTCCCTGTCTAACTAACTATATATATATATATATATATATATATATATATATATATATATATATATATATCTATATCTATATCTATATCTATATCTATATCTATATCTATATCTATATATATATATATATATATATATATATATATATATATATATATATATATATATATATATATAAATGGTGTGCAGTAAGGCCCACAAAACATCAGTAAGAGGGCCATAATTTATTTTTGAAACGTTTCTAGCACTTCTATGTTCATTGTCAATATGTAAATTTTAAAAATATAAAAGTCATTGAACTTTACAAAGAAGCATTCTAAAATAAGTAAAACCACACCTAAATGAGTTAAACTATAATATAATATAAAAGTGAACGTAGTAAAAGAAAAAAAAGAGATCCATCCAAAGGAGAAGAGTGAATGACAAGAATAACACCAACCTAAGACTTCAGGTATGCTAGGTAAAGGGATGAAGCAGAGGAGTTAGAGTTCTAAGACAGAACAAGCCGTTAGGTGTAAAATGACTCAAGGGTAGTTGGAAAATCACCATGGCTTGTTCACCAATAATCTAAATAATATTTTTTATTTACCGTGATTTAGCATGCAAAGGCTTGATTCCTTAGATGGGAGAATTCTGGATTACCACGTCTATGACCAGTTCTAAAACTGTATCCTTTATGGCTATAATATCTCATCTGCAACAGCCTACAGGAAGATCCAACATAGTTACCGGGATAACCCGGGCACCTAAATTTATAAATAATGTTGGACCTCCTTAAGATCTGCATTTTTTTCCTTGTAACCAAAGAATACACCAATACTGAGTGGATTAATTGGAATTAATAAGGATATTGAGACAACCGAACTTTTGCTCTATTATTTAAGTTTGGTGGAAAACTTGTTGTCTGATATATAAGGAAATATGACAAATACATTTCTCCTTTTTCCATTATAAGATGGTATTGGACTAGAGAATATCGTGAGAGGGGCTTGATGAGGATTTTGTAAACCATGCTCTGCGTTAAAAAAAAAAAAATTCATTATGAAAGAGATACGAGTGACTTGTTCTGTATTTAAACTCTAATAGCACCTCCGCTTCTCTTCTTTACCAAACATAAGTGAAGTTCTTTTCCTTCTCCTTTGGAAGGTTTCGTAAGCACTAGATCTCTTGCTTTAGTTATGTATTCTTTTAAATCAAATTAATGCTCGGCCTATTTTCACGTTTTATTATTATTTTTTTTATTTTGTAATGTCTCTGTGTAGAGTTTAATGACTTTTATATTTGTGATATTTAAACATTTAAAATTAACATACAAATATTCAAAACATTTCAATAATAAATTATGTCCCTTCTAATGATGATCTATTAACCCTACTACACACCATCGTAATACAGCATCTTCACAAGTTTCCCGGAGAGTCAGTTACCAATTGTATTTTTTTTGTGTGTGTCATAGTATGTTTGTATATATATATATATATATATATATGTATATATATGTGTATATATATATATATATATATGTATATATATATATATATATATATATATATATATGTATATATATATGTATATATATATATATATATATATTTACATATGTGTATATATATATATATATATATATTTATTTATATATATATATTTATTTATATATATATATATATATATATATATATATATATATATATATATATATATATATATATATATATAGATAAATGAATTATGATAATCTGGCAGTACAAGATCCTTGTTCGAGTATAATTTTAATTTTGTTGAACATTTGAAATATTGGCATCCTTCTAATTCTCACTAGTCATTAATGTATTATTTAAACTGGCATATATATCATATGGATGTATATATAGTATATATTTTATATATATATATATATATATATATATATATACATATATATATATATATATATATATATATATATATATATGTCAAGGAAATCCTACGACTTTTTTTTATTAAAATTATTTTTTGGTGGGTGAAGTGTGAGATATAGTTGTTTCTATATTTTTTTACTTACTCTGCAGCACCAATTTTTTTTCTTTTTTTTTATGATTGCATAAGATATAAAATTTTATTAATCAGTTGATGGGGTTTCCTTCCATTTACGAGATATTTTATACTTTGAGAAAAAATCATCCACTCCCTTCCTCTACTTTACAAAGGGTTTCTCCATTGTTATCTTCATGGTGATTGGCCTATAATCTCATCCCCGACGGAAAAGTGGTCCATATTGATTCTTTGGTGGATAATTGAATATAAACTTCAAGTAATAATTTTTGATATAAAAAAAACCTCTTTTAGAATGAATCTTCCGATGGCACAATTTATAAGAAGGCTACTTGAATGACTTTCGCTCACATTGAGTATTATTCATTACTTTCAATAACCGTACACATTTAATTGTCATTTTAGAAAATATCTAAATTTGTATATTTTTTTCTGATATTGTAGATGAAAATGCTAATATTATAAAGATTAAAATTATCCATTTACGGATTATTATTTGTTCAGAGGCCTCATAATAAAAGATTTTTTTTTTCCCCCCGTTCTTATTGTAAGAGTTTCCTGGGTATATTGTTTATTAAGAATGTGTATTACCCCACATGATTAGGGAAATCAGCTTGAGCAATAAGGTGCATCAAAAGCAGAGGAAATCTATTATGCCGCATTTGCATCAAATGTCAATAGCATGCTGACAGTGAACGCTATTGTGGAGAGAGAGAGAGAGAGAGAGAGAGAGAGAGAGAGAGAGAGAGAGAGAGAGAGAGAGAGATAGAGACAGAGAATTTCTAGCTGAAATTGTTTCTCCTATCATTTATCACTTAATCCACCTCCCTCTCTGTCATGAATATGACTTGCAAGGAATAGCAAGTTATATGTAACGCTTAGGTAACTCCATAGCACAACACGTATCGTGCAACATCATTGTTTCCATGGGTGTATGACTTTAATTGTGTAGTTCGGAAAAGACTTCTTCTAAAGTGATTCCTGTTACAGAAATTGGTTTATATCCTCAAAATTATAAGTTTCTTTACGAAAATAATTTTATTAAGTGCATATGCATAACTTTAGTAATATCCAAGGAAATTAAGTAAACAGCGTTCGTTTATTACAAAGATCCATAAATGCATTTTAGGTCCGAGGTTAAATAATGTACTACGTAACACTGAACTGGAAATATATACCAGTGTAAGGGTTAGTTCAGGAGAGAAGAGGACACATCTATCTGGAAGTTAAATTACAACCTCTCTTTGGAAGGCACATAAAAATTGAATTTCCATGGGGCTCTGATATCTCTGTTCTGTT
>NC_090737.1:43858930-43863930 GCF_036898095.1 Palaemon carinicauda | reverse complement strand
TATACATATATATGTATATATATATATATATATACATATATGTATATTGTGTATATATATATATATATATATGTATGTATGTATGTATGTATATATATATATATATATATATACCTAGAACATCAAGCTATTTCCCCAATAATATATCACCCCAGTTATCAAGAGAAAAATCGTCGGTCAAGGACACATTGATCCTTTTTTTTCATTCTAAATCATCAAAAGAACCTTCATTCATAAAATTTTCCCAGCTCTATCTGATCCATATACCCTTTTAGAAAGCGCATCCTGAGTTTAAGGACCTTGCTCACCAATTACCTCTTTTCTGCAAAATGTAGAGAATTTCAAAGCTGTTTATTTTTCTTTACTTTTTTCCTCATAACACTTTTGTATTACAGTTTACATACGTTTTTTATCACCCATATATTTTCGGCTAACCTTTGCTAATTATTATAGCACTTTGATCCAATTGGTAACACAATAAACTTTGAACGAATATGTGCAGAAGCACCAGGTAGCCATTAACTGAAAAGTGACTACACCTAACTTTACTTGGACGGAGCAAGAGTATATATACAACCAGTTCCAGTTAAGAACGGCACAAAAATTTAAACACAATGAAACAAGCATATATAAGCACAAACAGATTATCAGTGCAAGAGGATAGCAATAACAATAATATATAAAAAACAGAAATACCGTTACAGTGTACGAGGGGTTGGGATACACGTGCAATACATGGCTCCTCAATTAAAAAAGTCATACATGTGAAATTGGGTGCCCTACTCTTGAGAGGCATACTATAGGCTGGTCATCTGGCAGGTGATATGCGGGTTTTAGGCAATCAATGGAGACCCATTCTTCTTTACCAGGTTTGTTGAGAAGGAATGCTTTTGGCGTTCAATAGATCAGGAGGAGAGGGCCAGTGTAGGGGGGGGGGGGGGGGGCATTACTGGTGGCTTGCTAGTGCCGTTGCTTAAGAAAACATTTGTTGCTGAGTGCAGATCTGTCAGTATGTGTCACATAGCTGTGGGCTTGTCAGTCTGGCGTCATGGAGTAGATTTTCCCTTAATGAGACTTATGCGCCGTAGATTGTTGGAGGAGGTTACAGAGGCAAAACATTCGGCAGGGAAGACCAACGGGTCACCATACACCATATCAGCTGCTGAGACATCTATTGCGTCTTTAGGGGTGGTCCTTAGTACCAGGAGAACTCATAGTCACTGGGTAAAACAGTTTGAGTTCTTGCAGCGGGATATCAAAGCTGCTTTGATGGTACGGTGAAAATGTTCGACCATATCTTCTAGCAGCAGGGTTTTATGAGATTGAAGGATCAAAGGTGATAGCCAATTGATTTGCTAGTGATATCTTTAACTGAGAGGTGAAAGTTGTAGCCTTTTCGGAAGTACTATGCTCAGGGATACAAATCCTCGTTATCCATGGTAAGTGTAAGGCAGATTTACACGAGGCAGATATTGCAGTTTCCATGGGAATGGTTTCAGGCCAACGAGTGGAGCAGTAGATGACGGTAAACTGGTAATGATGTCCTTGTGATGTGGGTAGGTGACTTACAACAGTGGCGTCATTGAGGTTGAGGAGAGGTGCCCTCTGCTGAATTGTGTGGCAATATACTTTTGAGGTTTGGTATGAAGTAAATTCGCAGACCCATTCCTTAGCATCCTTTGTAATGCCATGCCAAATGAACTTTTTCTTCAGTAGCTGTGCAGTAGAACAGCACGAGGGATTTGTAATGCCATGAATGAAATCAAACACCTGTCGGTGCACGGGAGAAGATATCTACGATATAAGCTTACCAGTACTGATGTCACAGCGCAGGGTGGCGTTGGAGTCGTTAAAACAGAGTTCCTCCCAACGGAGGGATGTGCAAGATGTCCTACATGCTTGGTATTCTTGATCCTTCTGTTAGGCTTCTGCCAAAATGTTATAATACAATCCCAGGTGAATGATGGCAAATGTGTTTCCTGACAGGGCATAGGAAACGGATTTCCTTTCCCCTCGGATGTGCAGATGAGTACAATTGTATTTATCCATAACGGAGAGATGTTGGTATTGAAGGGAGGATCAGATGTTGGACTGATGAGTGAAGGCATGCACCAGAGGCATGTAATCCTTGCATATGACGAAGGGCATACCTCGCAAGAAGTTGTGAAAGTGACGGACAGCAAAGTACGCTGCCAGAAATTCGTGGTCAAAAGTATAGTAGCTGGATTCCACCTAGGACAGTTTTCTACTGAAGAAGGCCAATGGGCGGGGCGAGTCGTTAACCCCAAGCTCGACGACTGCCCCAACAGCGATGTCGCTGGCAGCAGTGGATAGAAGTAAAGGTTCATGTGGCACGGGAAAAAGGAGAGCATTGCAGAAGGCAGCTTCTTGAATGTGAGGGAGGCGTAGATAATGGCGAGTGTGGCAGTGATGGCTGGCTGAAAACGGTGATAAGACTTGATCATACCCATAATTTTTTGCAGTACTTTGATGGTCAAGGGAGTGGGGAAGTTCTGAATGGCTGCTATCTTCTCAGGGATGGGGTGGGACTCCTTCAGGATTGATGCGGTACCCTAAGAACGATACTTGGTTGGTGCCAAAGGTACACTTGTCATGCCGGACTACAAGGCAGTCGAGCACGATGCGAAGGTGACGGAGGTGTTACTCTTTCGAGAAGCAAACACAAGTATGTCATCCACGTAACATACCCAAAAGGGGAGGTCCCATAAGATGCTGTCCACAAGACGTTGAAAAGTAGCACCAGAATTGAGAAGAACAAAGCCGTAGTAATTGAAGGTGTATGTATCAAAGGGCGTAGTAATGGTGTCTTAGGAATGTCTTCTGGGCTCATGGGCACCTGATAATACCCCTTCAGGAGGTCGAGCGTGTTGAAAACATTCACTTTGTGCAAGTAAGAGATCATTTCAGCTATGTTTGGGAAGGGGTAGTGATCTAGTTCTGTCTGCATGTTCAGGTGCCTGTAGTCCCTACATGGACACATAGAACCATCTTTCTCAGGATGATGTGTAAGGGTGATGAATTGAGGCCTTTTGGCAACGACCCATTTCTTCCATTTCAGTAAACGTTTGTTTAGTGGCTGCCAAACAATATGGTGCCAGACGTCAGAATCTGGCAAACACTTGATATGGCGAAAAATACCGTGTTTGGTGGGAACTGTTGGTGTTTGACAAAGTTCTGGGCAGAAAACGTCCAGGTATAACGTGTGGAGGTGGTGATAGGCATCTATGGGTGCACTAATGTTGAGGGCGAGGTCAGAGGGGCCGGGTTGGAGGGGCGTTAAGGAGTACGAATCCGTGTTGACTAATCGCTGGTGAGCTACATCAACAAGGAGGTAGAAGTGTGAGAGGAAATCTGCACTGAGAATGGCAATGGCGCTTCCATAAGATAATGTGAGGGTTTCATAATCATGGGTGGGTATTGCTGATCCATTGGCAGCTATCAGTCGGATGTCGGCAGACTTAGACAGACTAAGTCGTGTCCTGGAGAGTGGCCTTGGCAGAAGAGAGCGGCATGCACTGGTGTCTACAAAAATCACATGCCTGTATCTGCATCATGTAAAAAGAAAATAATAGGGAAATGGGGAGACCACTGCCGAAAGCGATGGTATACTTATACGTGTTTTGGTCACTGACAACCATTCGCACATTTCTTACCAAAAGCCCCAAATTTGGAGTGGTATCAGCATCATTGCAGCCGATAGGCGTCAGTAAGCGGCTGTAAAGATTGTTGGTTTGGGTGTTAGCGAGTAGTGGGTTGGGGGTGTTAGCAAGTGGTGGGGTGGCTGTCTTGTTGCTGCTCCGGCACGTCATGGTGTTGGCGTCTGTGTCCTATAGCATTCATGTCAGTTTCAATCGATGTTGAATAGTTGTTTACTTTGTCAGGAGTTGAGTTGTTGATGGAGGACTTAAAGGTGATAGCCTGGTTGTCAATAAGGGTGCAAAATGGGTTCATCAGGTTCTTCATGGGTGAAATATCAGCATAGGGGATGGCAGTGCGTACAGGTTCCAGTAGGAGCTGTACCCAAAAAGCGTGCAGTAGATTCACTTCATGAAGAGAACTGTCTATTGCAGGTTGCAGACGAACGATACTAGTCATTTCTAGAGGGCGAGCAAAGCCCTTGGGTTTCCCAACGGTTGTGTAGAGATCTGGAAAAGTTTTGCTATGCGTGCAGTTGTCGATGGCGAGTACTGCTCCAGTAGGTATGATTTCGGGGCTTTGTATGTTAACTATGTATCCACTTGCTGGCACATACATTCGGAGATTTATGGGAAAGTGTCCTTGGTGACGACGCAATAACGTAAGCTGCTTAGGTACTTAATTGAATCACGCCCTTGATACAGAACTGCTGGCGAAGGACAGTAGTTTCAGGGGTGTGGCATTGATAGTAGAGCCAGTGTCTGAGTGTGCCATCATCAAACAATAACATACAGCAGTGTGGGGGAAAGCGGGAGGATGGGAGATGGACACTCTGGTGGTCACTAATGTGCGGATGCATCAGTTAGGTATTAACTAAAAAGAGGAGTGACTGCAACTAGCTTTATTTGGACGAAGCGAGAGTATATATACAACACATTCCAGTCAAGTGCGACACAAAAATGGAAACACAATGTGACAAACATACACAGGTATAAACAGGTTATCAGTGCGAGGGAGAGCGATAACAACAATATACAGAAAAACAAAAATATTGTTACAGCGTAAGAGTGTGTGTGATACACTTGAGGTACAACTGCTACCAAAACTTCTCATCTGAAGGCTTTCAACTTTCTTCCCTTCGCACAAAATTCAGTATTTACACGCCTCTTACATAAAGAGGAGTGGATCTAACCTCCTCTCTATTTGACTAAATCTATGTGTCGTCTATAAGAACATTAATATGAATCACTAAAGTCGGTAACTTTCATAGGGTTAATATCACACGCGGCTCCTTCTTCTTCTCTTAATTTTCCTCTAAAAACCACAGACTTTATAAACATAAC
>NC_090737.1:43849999-43858430 GCF_036898095.1 Palaemon carinicauda | reverse complement strand
ATAACATAATCTTAATATTTGACACCCCGTTTTCTTTTATTATTTGGGGAAATTCATAGCAAAACGATCACAGAAACGGTCAAACTACAGCCCCTGTGGTATTAGGATTTTAGAGTCGAATTTTGTGGCACAAAACGGAAACGTTTCAAAGGACTTTCCACGAAAGGTCCTTGGGGACTGATAGGAGGGATAAAAGGATTACAGTACGAACCTAGGGAAATACACTGCTTTAACACGGCTACATCACATGTTAGCTATGCCACGGCGGGCATAACGTTTGCAGACGCATATCTTGGTGCTCATCTTTTTAGCTTTTCCAGTACGTGAAACTACTCTCAGAATTATTTTTTCTAACCACATTCGTGCGACTTTTAACGCCTTGTTGCGACCAAAATATTTGCTTGTATATTTGCCTGTAATACAAACGCTAAACTTTATTTATTTATTTATTTATTTTTTTTTTTTTTTTTTTTGATGGTTCAAAATATTCAGGACAATCTTCATCGAAATATTTAATTATACTTTAATCACTATATGCAGTCTAAAAAAAGGGTATGAGCTTACCATAGTTTCGTGAAAATTCATTATTTTACCGGCCCAGGGAATATGCATATGCTACCAATAATGAATAACCAACTCTCTCTCTCTCTCTCTCTCTCTCTCTCTCTCTCTCTCTCTCTCTCTCTCTCTCTCCGTAATAGAATTGGGAAGAGTCATTTGAAGAAAATGCAACCTCCCGTCACCGGAAGGAAGTCAATTTGGCACCCACAGCTGCATCGAAGTGCACTTTTATGGCTACACGGATTTCCCCCCACCCCCCCACCCCACCCACTTCTCTTCTCCAACCTCATCTCTCGTAGACAACAATCCTCCGGAGGTATTCAATTTTAATGAGCCATTTTCTATGTGGCCCCTTCGACAGGTTGCATCATAGTACTTTCCCTATTGTCTTCTTCAATCTTATGTTATATCCTTTGTTTCTCCTTTCGGAACAACTCTGAAATATGAGTTTGATAGTGTTTAGTGAAGTACTTAAAAAAGAATTGTATCTAGGTTTTAGGAATATACATTTTCAAGGTTGTGATGAAGGGGAACGTGTCAAATGCATTTTCTACCCTCTGAAGATATAAAAAAATCTTAAACATAAATATAGTAGAAAAACCATACACGACTAGCTGTAGTTGTTATCCTTTGTAAAGTTGAAGGAGCTTGTACAACTAAAAGTTCAAAAGTATATCTCAAACAGGTAGCAATAAATTAATAGTAATGGAGCTCCGCTTTTGAAAATTATTGTCATATTTGATGCCCATGTCAACAGTCTTAACAACAGAACCAGATTAAGTTTTTTTTTTCGTTGAAAGTCAAATTAGCCAAATGTAACTAAGTTCATACCTTGATGAGAGAGAGAGAGAGAGAGAGAGAGAGAGAGAGAGAGAGAGAGAGAGAGAGAGAGAGAGAGAGAGATGGTGGGTTTCGAGGGTTACACCTTGTGTAAGTCATAGCATTCAGCCCATCTGGAAATCGTCAAGGAAAAGGGGCTGGTAAGGGAAATATAACACCTACATGCTTGCTAAAAAAAAAAAAAAAAAAAAAATCAATAAAAATAAAAACAAAATGAAAAAAAAAAGCTGGTGAGGGAAAAAAATCACATGCCGGCAAATAAATATAAAATTAGAATAAGTTAATGTTAGTTTTTACAACGAATTTTATTTTGTCAGCACCCGGCAGTATATAACCAATGATGAATACAAAAGCCATCACTTTGGTGACAAAAGTAAGTATGTTTGTACAGAATTTTCCGACGGGGGTAATGAAATGTGAAAGAATTACTCGTACAATGTTCTATTAAATGTCTGAAAGTAAAGGGGAGTGTTTTGCCTTATTATCGCTTCTTCGTTATGAGCACCTTTCCTGAATCTTTGCACCAAATTTCACTCTGTCTTTTCCATTTTGAAAAAAAGAAAAAAAGAAAAAAAGAACATGATCATATACGGAACTCGCAGCGCCCGTTGGAGATATCAACAATAAAGTTTAAAGCTGTTGACATGTATGGTTTGTAACAAGTATTACTCTTCATTGTTGCTAAAATTATGGAAAAAAAAATACGTAGAAAGACGATTTGGTAACCGTCTATTGTATATCAAGACTAATATTGAGCCATATTATGTATGAGTATTGAACGTTCAAGGTAATTAACTGTATCATAACAAAAGGCCTTTTAGATAAATATCTAACTATATTAGAGCACAGTCAGACAAGATCTCCTCAACATATTGGGAATGATTATGCACTGGGGTATATAATTATTTAACTACTTATCTTTCGCAAGGGAGGTAAAAAAAGGCTCTATATTATCTTGAATTTCCTTCACTTGAACAATTTTTCTCTCTCTCTCTCTCTCTCTCTCTCTCTCTCTCTCTCTCTCTCTCTCTCTCTCTCTCTCTCTCTCTCTCTCTTGGGCTAAAATGAGGAGTTTATAAGTAGAAACATCCTTATATATATTTATCAATATTCTCCGTCACTTCGTTTGCGACTTGTCACCCAAGCTACGATAACTCAGGCTAGCATGGAAGTTTGATTTTTTTACAATTTTATTTTAACAGCTATACTTTCAATTGATTTTTTTTTCTTTGCATGTCCTATTTTGACTCTGAATTTCTTAGTTAGATACAAATGCTGACCTTTGAAACTTTCAAGGGAAACCACTCTGCTACTTCGTTTGCTATAAAATTACTTTATTTTTTTATTTCGTCTAACCTTATATTATTTTCCGGCTCAGAAAATTCATCTTATCAGAAATACGTCCTTTTGATCATAAAAATAAACTTTGCAAGGGGTAGTCTGTTAGAAACGTCCCTTCTGGGTCATTAATAGCCATTGCCTAGACCTACCTGGTCTTACTGTATCTTGGGTGGAGAGGGGGCTTGGACGCTGGTCATAGATATATGTGGTCAGTCTCTAGAACATTATTTCTGCCATTTATGAGTGACATTCAAATCAACAAATGAATGTCTTAGTAAATTGGTAACCATCATCTGGTAACTAAATTTTAGCCGTTTATACTATTTTTCTATATATTCTGATCTACTAATTTTGAAGCTTTCCTGCCTTTTCAACAGAAGTTTTATTTGGGTCGTATGGAGAGTTTGGTAAATTGGTATATTGATGTTTTGAAGAATCGAAGGCTATCAAAATGATACCAAAAAAACATATTGCCAATAATAGAATTAGATAAAAAAGTATACAATATTCAAATTCTCATAAATATTTCCAATTTATGATCTAACCAGAAAAAAGGCTTTTTACTCTATCTGTCCAAATATTTTCAGTAAAACAATTTGAATACAAATCACATCTGAGTTAATTCTATCAAATAAGTGTAATTCAAGAAACTGAGACTACTTAATACTTTGCCGGAATACTCGCTTTCGTCGAGTCTTTCCCTTAATAAAACTTGCTTTCACACAGTAAAGGCAAGCTAAATACTATAAGTGAAAATAGTATAGATATATAGATAGTATTCTCTCTCTCTCTCTCTCTCTCTCTCTCTCTCTCTCTCTCTCTCTCTCTCTCTCTCTCTCTCTCTCTCTCTCTCTCTCTCTCTTAGAAAATAAAGGTAGTTTCAAGCCTACCATAAATAAAACAATATTTCCATGAAGACGGGTGCCTCAGTAATTTATGGTAAGTATGGGCATTTGACAACGTAAAAGGTATATTTTTGCAAACGCATACATACTATCCTCCCACACAATGGTATTCCATTCATTATCAAGGAGGCGGAACATTTGGTCCAAAACGAACTCATGAACCTCCTTGAGAATTTTGTTTTGTTTTGTCCTAAATACAAAATAATCATATATTTAATTATTAAAAAAGTACTAAATTTGAAATCACAAATAGGGATAACTCTACCGTAAAGGAGAAAAAAAGTATATTGTAGAAAAATAAACCTCTTAAGATTTAGGACATCGATGCATAAAAGAAAGAAAGAGCCAAACCACAACAAACTGACAGAGAGACAAACCGAGAGACAGAAAAACAGACTTTTAGATCAACAGTCAGATAGACACATATCATCGGACAGACAAAAGTTGATTATGGGTAGGTAGGGATTCAGTAAACATCAGAGAGAATCATACAAATACAGATGATGCTTATTACAGTCTGTTATAATTGCTGAAGAGCTCGACTATGTTAGTTTCAAACGCATTTAATCTTTTTATTACACTCCTATAAAATTCTTATAGTCTAATGATATGCAACTTATGAGAGATTTCTCAATAATATGACCTATGAAAGTTTGAGAGAGTGATACGCCAGAAGTCACCTTAATTAAAGCCTTCCTTGAATTTCTTCAATAAGAAACAACTGTGAGATAAAAAGAGAACGATAGGCCTAATGTTTCTTCGCTTTCTCGAAAATTAGGCTTTTCTTTCTCATTATTAATTCGAGTGACATATATATTTTTGTTTGAATTTGCAAAAAAAAAAAAAAGATACATACTCATCGTTCAGAGGGTTATTCTTTATTCAAATTGCATAACTATATCAATATGTAGAAAAAAAGTAAGCTTATAATAAAAAGCATATTTATCTTATAGTTGAGTTATTGGTATTATTGTTATTACTTTCATTTTGATATATGTTACTAGTATTAAATCTTTGATTTTTTTCATATGATAGCCTTAGTAACGTAATGATATATTCTTATTAGAATAAGTCTCTTAGATAGATCTAATACAACTCAAGGCGATCAAATGATATTATATAAGAGAGATGTTATCTGTGTCTGGATTGTGTAGAGATCAACGACTGCAGCCAAAGCAAATAGAAAATTTTAAAAAACTATTTTCATCTGGAGTCACACATAAACTTTCTACATCTCTGTGATATGCTCAAAGAAGTAACTTTATCTTCATGGAATCAATTTTCATATCCATAAAAAGAAAAAAAAAAAGAAACAGGAGTGCTAGATAATAATAATAATAATAATAATAATAATAATAATAATAATAATAATAATAATAATAATAATAATAATAATAATGCTAAGAAGAAACAGAAAAAGAAGAATAGTAATGGAACATTTAATCCTAGAAATCTGAGAAAACCTGAATGAAGTGACACGATCAGATTGAAAACTTCGAGAAAGCCTAAGACCTCTTTTTGGTGTCTGTCGATTGAAGATAAGGCGAGGCATTCAATAAGGGCCAGGGTTATACAATCCATTTGGGGAGATTGGAACCTTGATTCTTTTTTTGCATTATAATTTGTAACTTCATTAACTGATGAGGCTAATGGGCCTTTCATGAAAAAAGTAATCAGGAATAATGATTTTTCCTACTTGGAATTTTTAAATTCCGACATAAAAGGAAAGGATAGGATAGACACACACACACGAATATATATATATATATATATATATATATATATATATATATATATATATATATATATATATATACATATATATATATATATATATAGATAGATAGATAGATATATAAATATACATACACAGACACACACACACATACACACTCACATATATATATATATATATATATATATATATATATATATATATATATATATATATATATATATATGTATATATATTTCTATATATATATATATATATATATATATATATATATATGTACTTTATATATATATATATATATATTTATATATACATATGTACAAATATACATATATATAAATAAATATATATATATATATATATATATATATATATATATATATATATATATATATATATATATATATATATGTGTGTGTGTGTGTGTGTGTGTATGTGTGTGTGTGTGTTCAAACGTAAATTTACTAGTGTCAATATATTTTCTTTGTTTTTTTTTCCAAATACATATTTTGGGACACAAGCCATTACACCAGTAATGATAATTTTGTATCGTGAATATAAGTAATTTTTTCCGAATACTTTTTTTTTTTATTATAACACATTTCTTCTGTTGAAATTTTTATTATATCCTCCAGCGTTTTAAAAATCTATTTAAGACAGAGCCTCCCCGACTAAACTCTCGCAGCTGATATTTAAGAAAACCTGAAGTAAAGGAAGTAATGCATATTTATCGGACGTAAAGTATTTTGAGGCAAAGATTATATTTGTATATTCTATTTTTAAAAATTAAAACAAAGTATTATTATTCATTTTTTTTTACTAAATCCAACAAATAATATAAAGCTGAATAATTCCGCGCATTGCATGGCTTGGTCTGAAACCACAGATTTTTTAAACAAGGGAATTTATGTGATTATGAATGTAAGTAATCGGATTTGATAGTCTGTGTTTTATTACAAGAGAAAATAACCCACTCAGTAGACTATTCACACTCCTTCCATTCCATGGACGAAGCAAAAACCAACAAACAACGTAACCAGTCTCCTTAGGAGCAATAAATTTTCTTAAACTCTTAGCTAATAAATATCATAATAAAACTAGTTTTACATAACAGAAAATGAAGGGGGTATCTAGTAATCACATATAACAGTTATTAGCTTATTTTTTCAAGTATTGTAAACTTCTAAAGAGAAAATTAACCACTGCTTCTCTTTTCTAGTCAATGGCCTAATAAAACTGGAAACGAAAGTGGAAGGATAGACAGAGTTTGGGTTATAACCATACAAAAAGTGACAGACCTACAACCTTTTGAGAGAAAAAAGATGTAAGGAAGTAGAATCAAAAGCTTTGCACGGATTTTCTGTATAAACCTCTATGTTCCGTAGAAACTCCTTTTCTTTATTAGTATAGAAAGATGCCTTCGAAATAGTCAAAGCTGACGGATTAATAAAACCGAGGGAACGAGATAATATAATTCATATATTGCATCATTCTCTGTTTAATCAATGAGACAACCTGCTTTGTAGTATAAGTTCCAATAATAAGAATACATTATCTTCTTGTCAGGTATTAAAAAAAAAAAATTAAATTTCAATAACGTTTGATATTCATTCCAGTGTTTCAATGTTTTCAAAAATCGACAGTAAGGGGGTTAATATAGTAAATGATGAAGGCAAGAAATTAAACACTCATGATCTTCTTAATTACTAATAGACACGAAGAAGTCAAAGGTCAGGTAGATATCAGACCGGGGCTGTCAGTTGCTTCAGTTCACTATGCTGTTAAATCAATTCACTCAAAACTCGGTTCACTGAATTTCTACGATATCCATTTAGATATAATTGAGGATTTAGAGTTCTGTTATTAACATTCTTCATTGCATTACCCATATTATTGATGTTGTAGTGCATGCGTAATCCCCAACGTAATCATATTCCTCAGGAAGAATGGAAAAGTTACGTTCTTTTATAGCAGTAATGAAGAACGATAAACAAAATAATAGTTATGCATATATTTTCTTTATGTTTAGGTTTCTTAACTCATTAACATTGAATCAATAACCTATAACCATGATAGTTATTAACGTTGACGTATAATTTAGTACCTACTTTCAGAATTTACTCTCACTGTCATGCTTCATGCAAGAGTTGTCATCGTATTTATGATCATACTCTGACTTTTCACAATTTAGTTCACTGTATTTACCAAAATAGTGTCCTTAATTTAACAAATATAATACTTGTTCTTCTGGTAAATGATTTACTATTATGTTCTGAGGTTTTGCTACAATAGTTTCATAATTTATTATCGTGGCTTTAATACTACTTATTATGTTAAAAATGACAAGGAAACATACACACACACATATTAATTATATATATGTATATATATATATATATATATATATATATATATATATATATATATATATATATATATATATATATATATATATATATATATATATATATATATATATATATGATAAATAAATTATGCACGTTTAAACGTGTTTTTTTTCATATTTCTAATAAGCCATCTTTCTTCGTGGCTAAATGGTACGGTCACTGTCACACAAGAATCCTGGAGCAGGACTCGAATCCCAGCCGGCCAGATGCTATTCTCTTTGAGTGATTTCCCCTCGAGTGAGTGAATCCAGACATTAGTTTATTAAAATATATCGCTTATTTGATATAAATATATAAATAATTATATATATATATATATATATATATATATATATATATATATATATATACATATATATATATATATATATATATATATATATATATATATATATATATATATATTTATATATATATATATATATATATATATATATATATTTATATATATATGTATATATATATATATATATATATATATATATATATATATATACATATATATATATATATATATATATATATATATATATAATGAAAAAATATTCAAAAACCAACCACGGCCATATGATCTGCGCCCCTAACCACTCTCCAACCAAGCCAACGGGTTGGGTGGAGCATAGGGGGGAGAGCTAAAAAAC
>NC_090737.1:43827499-43829999 GCF_036898095.1 Palaemon carinicauda | reverse complement strand
GTTATAAAGTTGTACAATGATCTTCCTAATCGGGTAGTTGAATCAGTAGAACTTCAAAAATTCAAAGTTGGAGCAAATGTTTTTATGTTGACCAGGCTGACATGAGTCTTTTTATTGTTTATATATGACATATCTGTTTTTGACGTTGTTAGTTTATATAGGACATATCTGTTTTGACGCTGTTACTGTTTTTAGAATGATATATTGTTATAAGTAGAAAAGGTTTGAGTATGGAGACTTAAGAGATAGTTTCAGATTTATAGGAAGTTGTTCTTTTTGGAACCTAAGAGACAAACAGGTGCCCTATACAAAACATGAGAATAATCTTTATTACACTTTAAGTACACAAATATAAGTATCGCCAAATATAATGGTTCCAGTAAAAGATTACATACCGGCCATTATAAATTCACTGTGTAATTGGTTTACTTGTTTTAAAAAGCTCATTAGGAGTTACTATATATATATATATATATATATATATATATATATATATATATATATATATATATATATATATATATATATATATATACATTATTATTATTATTATTTGCTAAGCTAAAACCCTAGTTGGTAAAGCAGGATGCTATAAGCTCAGGGGCCCCCACAGGGAAAATAGCCCAACGAGAAAAGGAAACAGGGAAAAATAAAATATTTTAAGAACAGTAATAACATTAAAATAAATAGTTCTTGTATAAACTATAAAAAACTTCAGCGAAACAAGAGGAAAAGAAAATAGATAGAACAGTGTGCTTGAGTGTACCCTCTAGACCAGCGATTCCCAACCTGTGGTACACGTACCACTAGTGGTACGCGAGGGCCTTCCAGGTGGTACGCGAACACTTTCGGGCAAAGACGAAGCACAAAGAATGCTCTCCTTTAAACTTCTGGGTGAGCATGGCCTCCTCGTACCCGACGCTAGCCCATCACGCTGTTCCTCAGCTACTGATTTTCCCCTCGACGTGGGAGTGCGAGCAGGGGTTCTCAGCCTTCATGGCCATCAAGTCGAAGAGCCGGAACCGTCTTGCTGCGCCCGGGCATGATTTCCGATGTGCTGTGAGCAAAGTCATGCCCCGCATTGACCAGGTGTTGGAGAAGAAGCAGATACAGCCCTCGCATTAAGTTGTTGTTTTCTTAGTTAATTTGCGTGTTCTATTTTTACAATTATAGAAATAAAGTGGTATATGATCGAATTTAGTTTTTCTGGAACCAGGTGGTACGCAGCGACTGTACGGGACCTCCAAGTGGTACTCGATCACAAAAAGGTTGGGAATCACTGCTCTAGACCATGGAAGACAGTGGTACAGAGGCTATGGCATTACCCAAGACTGAGAACAATTGTTTGATTTTGGAATCTCTTTCTCCTAGAAGAGCTGCTTGCCATAGCTAAAGAGTCTCTTCTACCAAGAGGAAAGTACAGTAGCCACTGAACAATTACAGTACAGTAATCAACCCGTTGGGTGAAGAAGAATTGAGTGTTGTCAGGTGTATGATGACAGATGAATATCTGTAAAGAATAGGCCAGACTGTTCGGTGTATGTGTAGGCAAAGGGAAAGTGAACAGTAATCAGAGAGAGGGATCTGGCCATTCAAAGAACCCAATACCTCTCTAGCGGTAGTATTTCAACTGGTGGCTGGTGCCCGGGCCAACCTACTACATACTATATATATATATATATATATATATATATATATATATATATATATATGTGTGTGTGTGTGTGTGTGTATCATCATCATTATCATCATCATCTCCTCCAATGCCTATTGATTCAAGGGGTAATGGTTAGATTTTGTCAATCGTCTCTATCTTGAGCTTTCAATTCGGTACTTCTCCATTCATCATCTCCTCACCCATGTAGGTATAGGTCTTCCAACCCTTCTAGAGCCCTGTGGAGCCCAGCAGAACTATTCTCTCTTGGGGAGTGTGAAGAGCCAGCCCAAACCATCTCCATCTACCCCTCATCATGATCTCATATACATATGGCACTCGAATAATCTCTCTTTTAGTTTCATTTGTGATCCTGTCCTGCCATTTAACTCCCAATATCAATACGACGGCTTTGTTCTCAAATCTACTAAATCTATTAGAGATTGTTTCATTGTCATACTATGACTCATGTCCACAGAGTAACAACGATCTCACTAAACTGATATGTAGTCTGATTTTTATATGTAATTGCAGGTGATAAAATTTCCAAATTTAACTTAACCAAGCCATTGTCTGATTCGCTTTTTTCAACCTTCACTAAACTCCAATTTCAAAAACCCTGTTTTGGAGATCATAGTCCATAAATACTCAAGTGATTCTACCTCATTAATCCTTTCTCCTTCCAATGATATTTCATCTTCCATTGCATACTCCGTTGTCATCATCTGTCTTTCTTTTTATCTATCTTCAGCCTAACCTCGTGTGATATTCCATGCTTTCTTTTAAGCAAGGATTGTAAATTTTGTGGTGTTTTGCTAATAAGGACAGCATCATCGGTATACTCTA
>NC_090737.1:43799999-43822499 GCF_036898095.1 Palaemon carinicauda | reverse complement strand
GGACAGAAAACTGTTAATAGAGCGGTAAGTAGTTTCCACCACGCTTATGTTTGAAATTTAACATAATTTTACGCCAGCGGACTCTGTACTTGGAGGAAGCCTATTATGGGTTGGTGCTAATAGAATTGCATTTTGATTTAGGTTTCATTAAAAACTATAACCATATAACATGAAGAGATGTTTATCTCTGACTTATCAGACTTGAGTTGTTGATTCTATTTTCTATTAGTTCGCAAAACTGTATCCTGGTAATAGTGTACAATACTAAAGATTACTAAAGATCAGCAGAGGATAGACAAAAGCCTGTGCAATACAAACAGTAATAAAAAAAACATAGTTTTAGTCCCAATTCATCATATTATTCCGAAGAGGTCTTTAAGTCATAATCATTCTAATGTTCTTCCCTCTGTCTATCTATCTAAATTTCTTTATAAAAAAATGGCATGCCAAAGTGCTCTACCTCCTTCCACTTAAATAGATTACTCCAACAAGTCTTTTCCATGGCATAATACTTGAGGAAAAATAAAGTATTGACATGTCTTTCACATGATTATTTATTTGAAAAACTTAATTATACAGCTTTTCTCTTGATTTAGCCTGGCCTCTCTGGTACCTGGATAATGCTCTTGAAAAAAACAAGGTTATGTTAAAGCAAACAAAGAAAATTAAATTGCTTAACTCAATAATAAAACAATGAAGTTATCCCATAAAAAAATATATGAAATAATGAAGATGCTAAGAGAAAGCAGTATATTTTTATATATAATTTTAAAAGGTTATGAATTTTAATTTATTTTTAAATAGAATAGGATCAAAAGGAAACATAGAAAGGTAGAGAACCCTATCGTCATGCAGGAAAGTCCAATAATGCGAGTGTCAAAACTAGGGGAATAAGCACACATTATAAAGATTTAGAAAATACATCATAGAATATGGAGTTTTGATTTATTTATTTATTACTAGTGGCCAGTAACCCAAAAATGCTAAGCTCATCAGATTTATCTCAGTACGGATATAATGCCAAACAACAACCTTTTATAAAGGAAATTCTCTACGTGAGGTTTGATATAGTTTCAGTTGCTCTGACGATGAAAGTTTTGATACCCTATAACCATAACTATTTTAACAAGTAATGTAGACTCAAAGGAAGTAAACTATATTTTCTAAACCACTATCTGTTTACGATCTAAGCACCTCCAGTTCATCAAACACAGTGGAAGATACTTCAATTGAAAAGTACATGTGCATATGTATTGATATTTTGTATAAATATGTCTAATCAAAGTTTTTTTTTTTTTTTTTTTTTTTTCTTTTGTATATTTTGCATCCTCCATATTGACAAGCTTTATAATTTCCTTTTCCCAATTTACAACTTGCTTGACACGTTTAGCAATTAAAAATATTGATGATGATTAAGGCAATATATATAATGGTATTTTTTATTTTAAGAGAGAGAGAGAGAGAGAGAGAGAGAGAGAGAGAGAGAGAGAGAGAGAGAGAGAGAGAGAGATGTTTTTCACTTATTTTGCATCAAATGATAATAATAATTTTGATATAACAATCTTTCACGTGTTTATAAGATTGCTTTTTCTATTGTTATTCCTCAGAAAGAAATCTTAATACGGAGCAACAAACTAACGTGGAAGATTGTCAATTTTGCACTGTCGAGAAAAGTGGTTAAGAACAGTTTGAATATTACTCAAATCATTGCCTCATACACAGAACCAAAGCTAGTAGCGAGCTTATAAAGATGATCAAGTTCCCATCCTTCATGATGCTCGGAAGGTTAAAAGTGTCGGAATGAAAGGAAGCATATATTAAGAATGTAATGGCCTTATTCACAATGATTTCAAGGCAGACCACTTCAGAGTGCAAAAGTCCAAGAGAGCATTATCAGAAATTGTTCTTGACCAAGGAAACAAACAGCATAATGACCGTGCTAAGAATGACGGAGGTAATTTTGTCCTCACAGACAATCCCAGTAATCTGAGGCACTGGATGGTAGCTGGACCAACGGTGGCCTGAGATTTTATGGAGTTTCAGGAGAAGAATAAGTATCTAGATGTTAACTAGGAAGCACATGACCACCAAGATACACTAAGTGCACAGAAAGCATCTGCCGTAAATGTACAATATTCCCTTGGAGAAGGATAGTCCAGATTTTCTGGTCCTAGAAGCTATAGACATACACTGTCCAGCAAATTAAATAAGAACTGTTTGAGGATTATTCAGTTCATTGCCTCATACACTTTAACTATAGGTATTGATGAATATACGAAGATTAATAGGTTTTAACAAAAGGTAAAAAATGCCCAAAAGTAAGAAAGCATCTATGATGAATGATATGGCCTTATTTGCGAAGCTTTACAAAGGAAGTAAAAAACACAATGGGAAACTGGACAATTTGCTTCTTCATGAAAATCAACATGTGGTCCAGCAATATCTGATGCAGGGAATCTACACCTATGTAGCAAATGCCAGCTGTTGGAGTGCCTTGAAGGTATCAATGAAGTTCAGTCGAATGCACTTGCTGTCACTTTTGTCCTTAATGGCACCATTATTATGCAGATGTTGAAGTTTGGCACAGCCTCGACATTTGATAAATAGTCCCACCAGGTCTTCATTCGATACGTCAAAGGGCAACAGGGTAGAGCTTCCCGTTTTAACTTTGTCTAGGATAACTTCTAAAATGGCTCCTTGAAGATGGCTAAAAAGGGAAAACAATCAAAAGTGTGGGAATTAATTGCAGTAAGGGCCACACCTATACCAGGAAATTAGCAGTTTTTTATATATCATTGATATCAAAGTGGAGCTATTCATATTCCTGACTAATATGCAGGTTAAGTCCTTCCACGATAAAACAAGTGAATTGGTGGTTACTGATAGAGAAGCAATTATCTGCCTTCCAGTGCAAGAAGATGAAAGCTCACTAACTCCCCAGAGCCATAAAAGAGGTGGACACTAGTATCATACTACCTTCTCCCCATTCTGCACAATATGGCCATCATTAGATTCATGTTTGAACAGTAGAGGCAAAGATTGTTGTCTTGGCGTTGATAACTAGCACAAGCACTACTATGCGTTGATGAACTCTGGATTGCCTTCGGGACATGCAAGAACTATCACTATATCCCTTCCCATAAAATAGCAGCCTACCTTGACACAGAAAAATCATATGTCCTCTCTATCTTTCAAACGATGACCTTATGTGACACAGTATTAACATCCACGCTGGTATAGCAAGAAATACGTGTGGGCCACATGGAACTAGTTTCCAAAAACTGTTAGATTCCTTTGTCAGCCTGACCACCACGCCAGTCACCATTCAGGGTAACGCAATACACTACATTGAAAGTTTTGTGGTTCTCCTTCATCACTGCACATGTCTATATACAGATATCAATGAGGCTAGAAAGAAACTCTTTGCAAAGAAGAACTTCGCTCATCAGGGTTGTTTGGTGGAAAAACAACCCTGGTTTGGAATGAAATATCAAGAAATCAGTCATCAAGAATGCTTATATTTGGGGGCAGGTCCCTCAACCCGTGCTTCAAATAGCAACTTGCAGAGGCTGGCAAGAAACAGATGTTGGGTGGTACGAACTGCTCTTGATCACGCAGTTATTATTATTATTATTATTATTATTATTATTATTATTATTAGCTAAACTTCAACCGTAGTTGGAAAAGCAGGATACTGTAAACCCAAGGTTTTCAACAAGGAATAATAGCCCAGTGAGGAAAGGGAATAAGGAAATGAATAAACTATATGAATAATAAATAAGATCTATGGTAGCCTGTTCAACATAAAAATAATCGCTGCAAGTTTCACCCACTGAAATTTAAAAGTTTTAAAGGACGATCATGAATGGCATAAACAAGGGGCAGTGAAATTGCCCTAGCAAGTAGGAGAGTGCCGTAGGCCTAAAGACTAGCCATATAAACATATGATCAGCGCCCAAACTCCCTCTCTACCCAAGCTAGAACCAGGGAGGGTCAGGCAATAGCAGCTGATAACTCAGCAGGTAGACCTATAGGCGACCCCAAACCCCCATCCTTAGTTCACAAGGATGTTGAGGTTGCAGACACTAAAGAAACTAACTATTTTAATGTCTGGCAAATGATTATTTTTGGATAAATTTCATATGCAGAAGGTTTATGTATGTTATTGATGTCTTTATTCATGAGTTTTATTAGTTAATAAGAAATAGAGCGACAAATGCAGTTAGTAGTAATTGTAAAGATAAAGAAAGAAATGTGGAGAGAAATGAGAGTGAATGAGATGTTAGGTAGGATGTTTTCAGTTAATTTTGCTGCGTCTAGGGATGCTTCCCGTAAACATCTCCCAAACGTCCTGTCGTCCCAGAGTGACCGAGGTGACTAGAACATCGCGCCAGCCTTCCCAACACCCGACGAAAGCTCATACTTCAGCGACAACAGAAGGCCTACGATTGACGATTAGGCCCAATTAAACAAGGATACATCTAACTCTTTAGCCAGTGTCAAGACTTCTGAATTCAACTCTACGAATTTATGTAAAAACCATAAATTTTTATGACTGCTTTGTAAATGACTGTTCAACACTTTTATATATCTAGTAAAGGAAAAACTCGGCACTTGTATCCCTCACCCACGTAACTTTTCTTATGTTATTTCTTGAGAGAAACATTAAGCATTAAACAAGAATGGATTAAAATACAATTAAGAAATAGTAAGTAAAAATAAAAATACTAGACAATTAATAAGAAGATTTGATGAGAAGCTTTATTACAAGAAGAACCAAAGGAATCATCACAAATGATGGCAGCGTTAAGGGATACTTGGCCGTGTTTTATTAAGAGTTTGAACTAATACTGGCTTAATTTCAGATACGTGTTGAACCTTTATACGTGTTGCATTATAAGTGTCGAAGAATTTCGAAACATAATCTCATGAAAATAGAGGGAAGCAAAAGGAGTTTGTGAACCAATGGATATGTGAGTAGTTGCATGCTTTCGTTTGCTCTCTCTATAGAATAGGAAGTTCGGGCATTTGTCTCTCGTAGGAAAAATTTTGGTGTGTTTCACTTTTTCCTTTTTTTTTTAAAGTTGGCTATGAGTCTTGATAATATTTTCCAAAGACTCACACAATACCAGTACTACTTGAGATTAACTGCAGACAGACGGTCGCGAAGTGTTAGTGTAGGAAGACGTCAAAATTTGACTAGAAATACTAATTTGAGTAACCGAAGTTCGAGTCCTTTAAGAGCAAATATCGCCGATATGAATTCCGCTGGGCTGATCACACAAACCACACGGTTTTGTGGAAATGTAGGTATGGATAATCCCGACAAACATAGATTAGAGAAATACAGTGTAGATAAGTGGATAGCGGATACAGAGAATAGGATCGCTAGTTTTAAGATAACTGATGAAGTAGCAAAAATCGAACAGGCCATGTTGTTAGTCAATGTAGACGTAGGGGATACTCACCCTACATTAAACGGTAAGGCTTTTGAAAACATCACAACTTTCAACGAGTTCAAGGAGAAATGCAGAATATTGTGGCGATCGGCCAAGGAGACCGATCGGTTGTTGAACTTGTATAGGTTTACCTCAGCTAAATTTGAAGGTGATTCCATGCCCAGTTTGTATACCCAGGTTCTAAATCATTTAGGAGTAGTAAGGAAGACATTTTGTCATTACCCACAATCACGGTAGGAGACAGAACCAAGTTTAGTGAGGATAATAACAAACTGGTAGATTTAGATGAAATTCTGACTTATGTGGCCTACGGTACATTGTATGCAGCCTTTGGTGAAAAAGAAAGGAAGGCTTTCAAAGACCTACAGTTAGATCCTGCCCAGAAACTCACAAACACTTTAAGCCAAATTCAGGAAGTGATACAGAAGAACAAGACCTAAATTGACAAGGTCACTTTTTCGGAGAATACCAAACAAAATAGGTATTAGAATTAAAGGGAAGATAAAAATAACGAGTCCAGTAGGAATAAACATTACCATAAAAAATATCAAAATAACCAGCCCCCTTACAAGTCAAATGAACAAAGCAAAGGAAATTATAATGAAACATATAAATCTAGGGGAAATTATCATCATAAGGCAGTTAGACCAAAGAATAGGTATTGCCAATATTGTCAAATAGGAGGTCACACAGACCAAGAATGTTGATACCAAGGTAGGAAATATAATAAACCTTCAGAAAATACTCCTCAGGCACAAGCAAAGAATAATTCAAACCCTACTAATTACTCCAAAGAAAAACAAGGTAACAGAAAGTGACTAGAAGAGCAGGAAAGGAGTCCAGGAAATAGGGAAACCAATGAATGGAAGGATGTTTCAGGTAGCGGAGGTACATCCACGTTGCCAACAACATATTTATGCTTCCGACAGCAATCATTACCTAAAATAAATATCAAGATAGAAGGTAAAGAATGTCTTAGTTTGTTAGATTCAGGATGTACTGTAAATCTCATAGGGCTCCATACCTTAACTGATTATTTGAATATACCTATTTCCGCGATTAGGAGTGAGGATACATTAGTTCAGGGAATAACTGGCAATCAGCTTAACAATGTAGGAGCCATAGATTTAAACATTGAATTGTTAGAGAAGAAGTGTCAAGTGCCATTTTTGGTCCTACAAGAAGTAGCATTTCCCGCTCGAGCTTTGATTTCTTTTTAAACAATGCAAGATTTTGGCATAGTTTTTGATTGTCAAGACAGAAGACTAATTCTAAAGGGAAATAATCAGGTAGTCTGTTTCCAACTTGTCGATGACAAGTCCTCTAGAAATTTGGCCAATTTGCAGGGAACCGCTTCGATAGTTGAAACACACTCCGGTTCAGAAAGAGAAAGGGAAATCGAAGTAGAAGCAGAAGTAAGGGAAAAAGAAGAAAATCTAGCAATTGCACATAGAAGGGGAGAAATTACTTGTTGTGAAGGCAGCATAAATACTATGGAAGGAAATGTAGACAAAGAATCTGTGAGAATAGATAAAAAGGAATTCCAAGAAGTTTTGCTGCTAGGCACATTGAACTCACAAGAGTTAAGACACTTAGGAGAAACAGAATCTCATAACAGAGGAGATGAAGATTCATGTTTTTGTACTCAAGTACAAACTGGGGAAATAAGTCTGATCAGCACTGCAGATGAAAACAAAATAAGCTTTAGGTTAGCGAGAGATGTAATACTACTGCCCAATACTCTTACTAGAGTATATTTAATAGCCCGCCTACACACAAATAATGATGTAATATTGACCCCAGAAAGTTTGCCAGAATATGTCAGAATGGATAATTCATTAGTTCATATGGGGGATTAGCCTGTACTACTTATGTCATGAATCATTGTGATAAAAAACTCCATTTGTTAGCGGGTACCGAGTTTTGTACAGGAATAGAAGTTACACATAAGATGATTCCGTTAGAGGAGGAAGCATTCTTTACCATAAGAAACATTAATGCAGGAATAGATAGGGAGATAGATAACACAGATTTTCCTGAGTACAGAAAAGGATTAATAGAATCCTTGAATAAAAATAGGCAGGGCATAGCAATTACGGGTGATAGGTTAGGTAGGACTGAGGTGTTAAGACATAAGATAATCCTAGATGATGGAGCCAAACCCTTTTTCACACCTAATTATAGATTACCTATCAGCCAACGTCCAATAGTAGATAAAATGATAGAAGAAATGAAGGAGGAAGGAGTGCCCATACCCTCTAAATCACCTTATAATTCTCCTATGTTGTTAATTCCAAAGAAAGATGGAAGTTACAGATTAGTGATTGATTATCGCAAGTTGAATGCAAACACAGTTCCTGATAGAATGACCATGCCTGTAATAAATTATGTTTTGGCTCAATTAGGAGGAGCAAAGATCTTCTCATCCTTAGATCTACTAAGGGAATATTGGCAAGTACCTTTAGACGAAGAATCTAAGCCATCAACTGCCTTCGGCACACATAAAGAACACTTAGAATTTCAGGTAATGCCATTTGGATTAACATCAGCTCCATTGACTTTTGTAAGATTAATGTTACAGATCTTAGGAGACTTAGAGAATGTGTCAGTCTATTTGGATGATGTCATTATATTTAGCAAAGACATGGAGAGCCATTTCAGAACCATAGAAATCGTTTTAGAACCATTAAGACAGGCAGGATTAAAGATAAAGATTAAGTAATGTCAGTTCTTGAGGAAATCTTTAGAATACTTAGGACATGTAATCAGTGCTGATGGATTACGCATGCAAGAACGGAAAATAATGGCTATTGTGGAATATCCTGCTCCACAAAATCTGAAAGGTGTATGCAGATTTTTAGGAATGATAGGATAGTATGGACCATTTGTCAAAAATTTTGCAACTATAGCTAAACCATTGACAGAATTAACTAAGAAGGATGTAGAGTTTGAATGGAAAGCAGAACAAGAGGAGGCTTTTCAAGATTTGAAAGTGAAATTAATCCAAGATCTTTTCTTATCGTATCCAGACATTAGCAAGCAGTTTTACTTAGCATGTGATGCTTCAAATACAGGAATAAGAGCAGTTTTGTTACAGAAAGCAAAAACCAGAATGAGGGTAGTATATTATGCAAGTAGAGTCTTAAATGTTGCCGAATGAAATTACAATCCCACAGAAAAGGAATATTTACCCATTTATTGGACACTGAGAAAGTTTTGGCACATTTAGTTAGGACACAAAGTAAATGTACTTACTGATCATAAACCAATCTGGGACCTATTTAAGAAGAGAGCTTTCACTAATAACTTAAAGTTTAATCGATGGTTTATTACTGTACTAGAGTTTGCTCCAGAATTTAGATACATTCCAGGTAAGTTTAATACTTTAGCAGATGGATTATCTAGAGCACAAGAGGATACTGAAAGAATTATCACGACTAACACTTTTTGTTTCAGCTGTCAGGTCGTAGACTTAGATTTGGAAAGAGTAAAAATAGAACAAGGGAAACAAGCAAGTATCAGGAAAATAATAGGAGATTTGCAGCAAGATGAAACTTCTAGGTCAGATTTTGAATTAATAAATGAGATATTATATAAGAAAGCTAAGGATAGGAGTGCTTGTTCTAGACTATATGTACCTGACACACTGACTAAGGAAGTATTAGCTATAACACATACCCACAAGTTGGCAGGACATCCAAGAATCGAAAAGACCCTGAAAACAATAAGTAGAAATTATTTTTGGTCTAAGTGCAGTGAAGAAGCAAAGGAATTTGTAAATGAATGTCAAACTTGTAATAGGCATAAAGGTCATGTAAATGTCAGAGCTCATTTAGAAAAATATCCTAGTAATTTAAACCCTTTTGAGGTAGTTCAGATGGATCATATAGTACCCTTTCCAAAAACTTTGAGAGGAAATAAGTATATACTGGTTTTCATTGATTATTTGACTCGGTACTTAGAAATTTTTCCAGTTAGAGATAGAACTGCTGTTTCGGTTACAGAAGCTTCAAAGACCAGAATACTCACAAGGCATTCGTGTCCGGAGGTACTTTTGTCGGACAATGCATCCGAATTCACCACTGAGGTAATGAAAAAGCTTTGTGAGCTTTTTGAGATAAAGAAATGTGAGATAACCCTTTATAAGCCGAGTTCCAATGGGACAGTAGAAAGGGCAAATAAGAAGATATTGGATGTACTGCGAACTATCATTAGTCCAACTACAGAAGATTAGGATATAGCTTTAGAGGATGTTCAGTTTACTTTGAATAACACAGTGAATGAGACAGTAGGAGAAACCCCACACTTTTTGCTTTATGGTTATCAGAAAAGACTGCCTAACTCATTGTTAGATGATGCAAAACCTCCTAGGCACACATATGATTACCAGGACTATGTAGCTTGGAAACTGAAAAGAACTTTTCATATAATAAGACAAACTAGACAATCTCTAGAAAAAGGGCAACAGGTAAATAAGAAATAATATGACACAACTAGTTCCACTACTGACCTGAAGTTAGGCTCACAAGTATATATAAAGGTACATGTAAAGGAAGGACCAAATGAAAAGGTGTCTCCCAAATTTGAAGGTCCTTATCGAGTGTTAGAAAGGGAAAAGAATAATAAATTTAAAATGGTACATGAACAAAATTTAGATCTAAGGTATGCCCATTGGAATCATATAAAGGTTGTGAAAACTAATCCATGGTCCTCTCAACTTCTACAGGAAGTGATGAAAAAACTTCCTTCTGATCCTACCCCTAGTGGTCGGTATCACTTGCGAAATAGACATTAAAAGTGGGGCCTTAATACAGACACATGGATAAGGTGAACTGTAACCGGATTTTGCTGTAGTAAAGATCAATATCAATTTAATATTAGAAAGGGAAGAACATTTGAAATAGTTAGATAAAGAAATACGAACGTGCATACTAACCCATAGTGATTCTGCCTTTGTAGAATTATCAAGAAACTTACAAGGTCAAATTGAAGACCTTATCAGGCCTCAAAGAAACAAGAGATCTTTATTACCTTTTTTAGGTAGTGCATTAATGCTTTGTTTGGAGGGGCTACAGAAAACGATGTTAAGGGTTTAATTGATCGTGTAGAACTAATCGAAAAATGGGCTAACCAAAAGGGTAATCTTTTAAGTACTCTAATAGAAAATAATGATAAGAATGTAGAAAACATTAAAAAGATGGTGGAATTTATTAATCAAGTTAATGTAAATGTTTCTAACAAGTCAGATGAACTAGAACAAGTGTTCAAGTTAATTCATGAAGTGGAAATTGAGATTAGTGATCATAAGGAATTTGTGAACGGACTCATAAATGCACAAAAAGGAATACTTAGCCCTGCTATGATTTCTCCAAAAACTTTGAAAGGAATCATAGATTGGTGTATAGTAAATAGCCATTCCAAGCCTTTGATAGAAGATATATTTTGGTATTATACTATGTCAACTTTGAAGGTAATAAACGGGTATTTGTTAGTATTGATTCCTTTTAAGGGTATGAATTTGTTTGACCTATATACAATACATCCTTTCCCAGTTAAAATAGGAAATGCAACAGTAATTTGGAACCATCCCAAGGTTCATCTAGCATTGGATAAGAATAAATTGTTCATGATTATTTTAGAGGAAGGTGAACTAGAACATTGTGTATTGAGAGGTGCAAGTCAATCCATGTGCAATTTTGTTCAAATTAAACAACCTACAAACAATTTTCCATGTATCCAAGGTATTTTCTTTGAGAATTATGAATTGATGAGAGAGTGTAAATTTGAAACTTTCAGTTTGCATTATAGGGCATTACATTTAGGTAATGAAATCTGTGTTTATGTTCAAAATACTAAAACTGCAGATGTTACCTGTAATGGGAAGACTCAAACATTTCAGATAGGAAATTTGAAATCATTTACAGATTCTTGCTCAGTAGTAATACCAGATTATCTCTGTTATGTACCAAGTGTGTTTTTATATTATGAATTAAATCAGTCTTCCATTGCAAAGAGTTATGAAACCAAGATTAACCATTTTAAGCTAGACAAATTAACAGTGGTAGAAAATGTGGCAATGTCAATTGATAATGATTATGTTCTGTTTTACAAGCAAGATGTTGCACCATTTCTGACTATGTGTAATGTATTTTTGATTGTGCTTATTACTGTGGTAACCTATAATGTGGTGAAGTATTTGATTTTCAGAAAATTGGAGAGGATTAATGAGTTACTTCTAGTTATTACTGGGAAACCTTAGGAATAAGTTTATTATTTTGTGGTATGAGGATTCTCTAAGAATCCTAGTAGCTGGCCGAGTGGTGTCAGACAAATGATTAGATTATTTTTGGATAAATTTCATATGCAGAAGGTTTATGTATGTTATTGATGCCTTTATTCATGAGTTTTATTAGTTAATAAGAAATAGAGAGACAAGTGCAATTAGTAGTAATTGTAAAGATAAAGAAAGAATTATGGAGAGACATGAGAGTGAACGAGAAGTTAGGTAGTTTGTTTTCAGTTAATTTCGCTGAGTCTAGGGATACTTCCCGTAAACATCTCCCGAACGTTCTATTCCATTCTTGAATGACTCGTGGGGCCCAGACGAATGAGGCATGAAAGCCGGCAAAAAGTCACTTGATTTAGGATAGCTTGACACGCCCAGGACGACGATATATAAGCAGCTGTGAGAGGTGATCTCTCTCTCTCTCTCCTTCCTAGTAAGCCACTCTGTTTACCAGGTCTAAAGACCTATTTTAACTTACCGGTCTCGAGGAGAACCACGAGTTGTGGCTTCACATGCAATAACTGAAGGACAGCGTATATTCAGGACCGTTTAGCAGCCGAGGAATTAAGGGTAACCATTTATCCCTTGAAACGAAAGACGACGAACAGAACTATTAAGCCCGCACCAGATAGACTGTGAGTGTGTTTGGCGTGACGTCCCAGAGTGACAGAGGCATGACGTCCCAGAGTGACCGAGGTGACTAGAACATCGCTCCAGCCTTCCCAACACCTGACAAAGGCTCATACTTCAGTGACGACAGAAGGCGTACGAATGACGTATAGGCTGAATTAAACCAGGATACATCTAAATCTTTAGCCAGTGTCAAGACTTCTGAATTCAACGCTACAAATTCATGTAAAAAACATTCTTTTTATGATTGCTTTGTAAGTGACTGTTCAACCCCTTTTTAATGTCTAGT
Source organism: Palaemon carinicauda (assembly GCF_036898095.1). NCBI lineage: Eukaryota > Metazoa > Arthropoda > Malacostraca > Decapoda > Palaemonidae > Palaemon > Palaemon carinicauda. The sequence continues at coordinate 43,809,835 of NC_090737.1, read as the reverse complement.
AAATGAAAAACTCGGCACTTGTATCCCTCACCCACGTAACTTTTCTTATGTTATTTATTGAGAGAAACATTAAGTATTAAACAAGAATGGATTAAAATACAATTAAGAAATAGTAAGCAAAGATAAAAATACTAGACAATTAATAAGAAGATTTGATGAGAAGCTTTATTACAAGAAGAACCAAAGGAATAATCACATTAACCTGGACTCAAAATCCCAGCCTGGTGATCTCCAGGCAGAGACGTTATTAATAGGCTACAACATCCCTACCAATTCAACTTCATTATTATGAAGATCCTTCTACAATTTGGACACACGTGAAAAAAAAAATTCTAGAATACTACTGCATGTAGTGTTGAGCGTTATGATGGAGAAGGCTTGGCTGTTAGAATTAACTGCATGATTAGTAATACGTACTATATGAGTGTGTGTTTTTGTTTACTTATATGTCGTCATCATCACCGTCCTCATCACTTTATAGGTAGCAAATGAATAGGAGGATAGCTCTGATTACTTATCCTCGTTAACTAATGTATGCGAGTGAAAATAAAGTTTCCTCGATAAGCAATGACATTCAGGGAAATGAATCATGAGCTGTTTGTTTTAATGTCTCTTGTCTTGACATTTGTTCAGATTTACCCTATTTATGGAGCAATAAACCAATTACTATTTGTGTGAGACTTATATGTTTCTATTATCTACATAACACTTTCATCACATGTCAACATTAATATTCAGAGTTCCCCTGCTATAACATTATACCGTTGCCTTATAAATCTCAAACAAAAAAGTACTACTTCTCTTAAGCTGAAAAATAAATAGAATTAGATAATATAAAACTGTATCTCTCTCTCTCTCTCTCTCTCTCTCTCTCTCTCTCTCTCTCTCTCTCTCTCTCTCTCTCTCACTCTCTCTCACACACACACACACACACATTTCACAGTTGACTGGAAATGTACAGGAAGCTATCATGTGAAATTTTATTATTTTGAGAGAAACAACAACCACCAGAATGCACCACATCTTATCTTCGGCACTTTTTGATTATTTATAAATCTATAATTTATTTTTCAAATCTTTTGTATTTGCCCACTCTCGTTTTTATGCGGAATTGCTTCTATAATCTCATCAGAGTAAGTAAGCTGTCAGCGGGCCTCGTTCAGTAATCTTATTACCAGCATCTTAGTTGGAACAAGGGAAAGCCATCACTGAGTGTCGTTTGTCCCAAATCATGTGTCCATCACATTGACATTTCATTAGGATGGAACGATTTCCCTGAGCTCGGAATTGTCTAGAGATCTTCTTCCTCTCAGAATACGAGTCATCGTTTAGTCTTGTTGAATTATTATTTTCTCAAATTCTCATCGAGCGATATTCATTTGTCTGTAAGCTGGAAATGTTATCATAAGGTTATGATTCTACCTAACTATATACGCAATATTAGGTTAGTTTTTCTATTAATATGCGGGATATTCTCATTTTGCGATAGATATTTATCATTCTTCATATTATGAGAATATCTTTTTATTTTTCCAATAAGTATAGCAAAACCCTTTTAACTTTATATCAGCATTAGGGTTGTGGTGGCCTATGTATTACTGCTCCTGTCTGGTGATCACCAAACTCGGGTTCGAGTCCCGCTCAAGCTCATTAGTTCCTTTGGCAGCTGCAACATCACAATCCTTGTGAAATTAATGTTTTTTTTTTTTTTTTTTTTTTTTTTTTGTGGATCCTATAGGTCTACCTGCTGAATCCTTAGCCTCCATTGCCTAGCCCTCCCGGATCCTAACTTGGATGGACAGAGGGCTTTGGCGATCATCATGTGTAATATGGTCAGTCTCTACGCCATTTTCCTGTTTGCTAGGGCAATGTTGCTTCCCCTTGACTCTGCCATTCAAGAGAGACCTTCAATCCCTTTAAACCTTTAATTTTAATATCATAATCACTTATCTGAAATAAGTAAATTAAAGTCTAAGCAGTTTTAACTAATTCAGAGGATATATTCTGATATGGTGTAAGTAAAAGTATCACCTACTCTCATTTTTCTTCTTTTGTCCAAATTGCCTTTTTCATGATGAGACGTCAATGAAGAATAAATCTGATGTTTAATCTTTCATTTATTCATATATTCGACAGCAGTTATGACCTTTTCTTTAACTTTGAGCATAATAAGTATCTTTAAAAATATTTAAAATAAGTAGTCATTGAAGCTGAATGTTTAGTAGTTCTTAAATGAGTGTCATGATATTATTTCTGAATAAGATTCAGTAAATAACCTTAACGAAAAATTGAACATTAAACTGCACCAATGACTTCCTTTTTGTGAATGAATATAATGATAAAGTTTTTCAAAGCTGTTGATATAAAGCGTTCTTGCTGACGTTTTGCATAAATTTCGGTGAGTTGTACTGCTATGAAATCGCCATCTATTTTTAATTAGTTGTTAGCCCATCCTCTCCTGCTTTATATCTTTTCATACCTTTTAATGTTTTCTTTGCGTCTCCCACTGCTACGTTTGGTGCCACCTCAAGTGTTTTATTATATATATATATATATATATATATATATATATATATATATATATATATATATATATATATATATATATATATATATATATATATATATATATAAAGTTTAATGAGTTTCATTATAACGCTAAACAGAATTCTACGCAAAAAAATGGATACTGTAGAAAAAACACAAGACCCGTATGATGAAGAATAATTTTCTATACAAAGATTATATAATCTTTCCTTCTGTGTGGAAGCGTTTATGGTCGTTGCTTCATCCAATTTCAGACTAATCTTTTCCTACGAGACTATTGATGAAAAATAAAAGAAGCGGTGATAAGAATTTTGACATAAATATCACTTGTATGGGTGTATTTACTAAGCACAATGGCAATGAATGATCTAAATGCGAACCATATAATTGTGTTCCTTAACGTGCTACGAGGAGTCAAATTAGGGAGCAATGGTGGTATAGTTTAAAACGTCATGATAAGAATATTGTAAATGTTCAGAATCTGTGAAAATGAAATTCTAATTAGGCTATATGAATTCATGAAGATAAGTTTAGCTTTGGCTAATGAATAAAAAAATCATTTTGAAATTTAGAAAGAAGTATTGCAGCCTTTTCCTAAGGTACTTACTAAAATTCTGAAATATATATATATATATATATATATATATATATATATATATATATATATATATATATATGTATAAATATATATATACATACATATATATATATATATATATATATATATATATACATATATACATATATATATATATATATATATATATATATATATATATATATATATATGTATATATATATATATATATATATATATATATATATATATATATATATATATATATATATATATATATTTAAAATCACCCACTTATGATGCGATCTGGAGTGAATTGTGCAAGAATCAAGTGTTATTGAGATCGTTACCCGTATGGGGAGCAAAAGATTTGATTGGTTTTCTGACTATTACTCAGAAATCTTTGCATAATTTTATAAAATCCTAAAAATTATAGATTCTGTAAAAGTAAGTTTGGATGCGTTATATAGCTGTCTGTCTTCATTTTTGATTAATCCGTGACTCACCATTATAGAAAACTTTATTTTCTGTTATTTTCCTTTCTTTTCAATATAATTATTAAAATTTCTATTTTACATTAAGAATTATATGTTGGATGACACTGCAAGTAAATCATGTAGGCTAGATAGTTTAGATGAGAAAGTAAATTTGTATAAAATATATCAGAGGAGAAATTTAGCATTTCGGTAATTTAGACAAATTAAACTTATGTGCCATACATATGAAATTGGGTCATATGGTCTCTAGATCATTAATCCTAAAGCCTAAATTTAAGAATGTTGAAAACGATTACTAATAACTTTATACTGAATATTCCACTTAAGGAAAACGTTACAAAATCCTGATATGCATTATGGAAAACAAAAGACTATTAACCTTTAATGGCTTGAAATACTATTGGTATTGTTTCCCTTTTCAATCCGAAGTACTCAAGATTCAGGGTCAATAACCCAATTTCCGGAGGATGTCTGTTAGGTGTTACATTAAGAAATAAGACTTCATTCCAGAGTTTTCTTTCTTACGCTTAGGCTGTCAGTCCAATATCTTTTCACCATATATTTCCATACAGGCAAGGTGCCGTTGAATAAATTTGAATAATGGGTATGAAAGGGCAGGATAAATTTCCTGGCGTTAAACATTATTTTGGAATAGCCCAGATGTTTTAAAGGCATATCCTGAATACAACTTACGATTTGGTAGATTTATTTTTAATTTTTCGTCATCAATGGGAGGCTAAACTACTCAATGCAAAAAAGAAGGGCAGGATCAAAACCATTTTAGTCTATATTTCTCTGCAAAGAGATAGTGCTTTCAATCTTTTCCATAAGTGTCTCATAGTAGGTGTATCATGACCATTCATATTTCCAAAGGAGTATTAGATAAGGTATGGCAAATAAAACTGTGTAGTAATGCATACGGACAATATAATAGTCTTACGTTTCTCTTCTTCTATATAGATTTTTGCTTGTAATTCATATATTATTCACATATTCTCTCTCTCTCTCTCTCTCTCTCTCTCTCTCTCTCTCTCTCTCTCTCTCTCTCTCTCTCTCTCTCTCTCTCTCTCTCTCTGTATATATACACACACACACACACACACACACACACATATATATATATATATATATATATATATATATATATATATATATACATATATATATATGTATATATATATATATATATATATATATATATATTTATATATGTATATATATATATATATATATATATATATATATATATATATATATATATATATATATATGTGTGTGTATATATGTATATATATATATATATATATATATATATATATATATATATATATATATATATATATGTATATATACATATATATATATATATATATATATATATATATATATATGTATGTATTCAAATAAAAAAAATTTATGGCTTATTTGAATATGAAAAAACACGTCTAAATGTGCAAAATTTACCATATATATATATATATATATATATATATATATATATATATATATATATATATACTGTATATATATATATATTTATATATATATATATATATATATATATATATATATATATTTATAAATGTATGTATGTATATGTGTATATATATATATATATATATATATATATATATATATATATATATATATATATATATATATATATATATATATATATATATATATATATATATATATATCACTTGCTCTGCTACAAATCTAGCTGGAAAAGCAGGACATTGTTAGCCATAGAGTCCAATCAGAGGAAATAGTTCATTGAGGAAATGAAATGGTAAAATAAATAAACTTCAAAGGGAATAATGAGCAATAAATCTATTTCATGAATATCGATACCATAATAAAATAAAACTTTCATATTGAAATCATAACAAATAAGAGGGAGAGAAATGAGATAAGCTAGTGTTCCCGAGTGTATACTCAAACAAGAGAACTTTACCCATAGATAGTGGAAGACCATTAGTGAGGAATGATTTAATTTTGGAGTGCCCATCTCCTTCAAGAGCTGCTTACCATAGCTAAAAAATCTCTTCTATCTTTACCAAGAGGAAAGCAGCCACTAAAAAACTACTGTGCAGTAGTTAAACCCATGATAGTCCATGAGCCAGACCAGATATTGGTACCACCTGGGGTGGCAAAAGGTCACTGTGTTTTCTTGATAGGTATATATCCATTGTTGAAAAAAAAGTTTGAAGCCAAGGTTAGAGCAGTAGCTTAATGCTAATAATCCCCTCATGAAGATCTACGAATGGTCCCAATATGGAATCCTAAATTTTGGGGTAGGGGAAATATAAATTGCAATATCTTTTGAAATAATGGTCCAATTGCTACGTATGACCACTCAAAATAATGGAAATTTTATGTTCCACATGATTATATATCATATTTGCCCATCTGCTAATAAAGTAGGTCACTAGCGGTCAAAAGGTCACAAGATTTTGCCCTTGCCTAAAATCAATAGCGCTGTTAAAAAAATCACCCCAGATACGGAACCAATGAGAATTTCTCCACTGAAATGGGCTCAGATTGGAGATAATAAGTGTCCAAATCCATTTTATGCCTAGAAATGTTAAATTTATTTGTATCTGAGGTATGATACTTAACGGTATTTGACAATTTTTTTAGAAGCCCATTTTTAGCCAGAGAAGAAACAAAATTAAATTGCTCAAACTTCTGATCATTTAGTAAGCATGTTTTGCTGAAATCTGTTTTTAACCATTAAAATATTACACTATGCATAAACTACGTTACATTTTGTCAGGTTTACAAGGGATGAAGTCATTTGACACCCCTGTAACCCATGTCAAACAGCATGATGTCAAAATGCCATAGCCGCCATTACCACAGGAGATGAAAGATGGAGCAGCCTTCATACCATGCTCTGTGAAAACCTTCTTGAGGATGCTGTTGACAGGTGAATCGGACCCCTCAGCTCCTGTATCGGATCGATTACAAAGGCTCATTGAATCAGTTGGGCAAGACCTCGTGTATGGTATAATGTGTGCAAAGGTAATACCTCCTGAACACACCCTCCTGCCATATGCTGTCAAATTCCTAACTGGTTGTGTTGAGATCATTCGCCTCTTAAACCTAAGTGGTCATGGTGTTTCTTACTCAAAACTTGAAGAGATTGACACAGCTCTGTGTATTCATAAGATGGTGTTGAACGAAGGATGTGTTGCCATACCAAGAGTTATCCAGCCTAATGTTCAAGTAACATTGGCATATGACAACATTGATATGGGGAGGAGACACTGAGCGGAGGAGGGACATCACACCGAGTTAACGGCATCATTGCACAGCCCAGGGTGTTTGGACCACAACCCCTCATACAGCATCAAATAAATGAAGAGAACCGAAAACATCGGACCATAGAGATTGAGGAAAGACTTCCTTCCATCTACATTGCTGGAAAGCGTGTTGGACCTCTTCTTTGTGGATATGTGGAAATGGATGACCAGGCAATGAATCATGAAGTGAAAAAGAAAACTCTGCTATGGTTGCTCACTCGTGCTCATTGTGCTTCAAACTAAACTGTGGGGAGCTGGACAGGCTTCAACATTCAAGTCCGTGATGAAGTAGAGATCACCCCTGATGAAGTTGGTTATTTTACCCACAATAAATGCCCCTACCACTTTGCTGTGTACTGTCCATGATGTGTTGTGCCAGTGTCAACTAATCAGATCACTAGGTCTTAGTAGCATTATCGTTGTGTTTGACCAAACACTATATGCCAAAGCAACTGAAATAATTTGGAAGCAGAGAGATACATTTTCAGAAGTCGTTCCTCGGATGGGCACATTTCACACCGTGTGTACACTCTTAAGCATCATTGGTAAACGATTCCAAGATGTTGGGTTGAGTGATCTTTGCATTGAATCAGGTGTCATTGCTGATGGGTCAGTAGAAAAGCTACTTTTGGGAAAACAGCACAATTGATCAGTTAGGTTCCACAAACTACTGTATGAAAGGGTTCCCAAGATATATGCCAGGAGACCTTCACAGAGACACTGAGCACCCAAGCATTTGTGTCACTGGCTGAACGTTTTGAGGCATACAAAGAGAGTCTGCACCAGGATCGAGGGGATCTAGCATCATTTTGGATGTCGTACTTGGACATGGTAGACATCATGTTGAACATGCTGCGAGCTTCTAGAGAAGGAAATTGGTGTCTCCATCTGTCTGCTATCAAAGACATGATACCATGGTCTTTTGCATATAATAAGCACAACTATGCCCGGTATCTTAGCACATATTACGCAGAGATGACAAACCTATCAACAGAGCACCCAGATGCCCTGGAGCACCTCTGGAACGGCGGGTTTTCCATTCAAATTGGACCTGCCAATCCATTTGGAAGGATTCCTGTGGATCAGGCCATTGAGGAGACAGTGAATAAAGACACCCAGATACCAGGAGGGACAAAAGGTTTCAGCCTCAGGCCAAGTGCAGTTAGTACACAGATACTACCTGACAGCAGAGTACAGAAGTTCATTTCTCGGTTTAATGAAAAGTGCACTGGGGAGTAGCCAACCATTTTGCCACCCTGATCTCACTACATTACGGATAAAGAACGATGAAAGGGCAGTATCAATGTAGGTCAGCATGTTGGATGAAAACTGGACAAATCCATGCAGTGTCCCCTCTGAGCTAATCAGCCTCTCCACAGGAATGATCGCTCCTGACAACATTGCAAAAGATCTTTTAGGGGCCAAGGTTAAGGGAACTTTAGCATTTAAAGAATTTTACAATGAATGGCTTGATATCAGCGCCACCAAGAGTTTTTTTGACCCACTAAAGAAACTGAAACTGAAAACATTTAGTGATATCAAAATGAAGAGTTCTGTGAAAACACAGGGATGGAGTGTCATCATATCTGCTAACAGAAACCTGTTGGCAAAAATGACGCTCAATGGACAGACCAGAAAGCTGGACATGAGGAATGTGCTGTCCTATCGTCTTGGTCCTATACCTTGGTCATTAGCAAACCCTGAAGGCACCCTGCGAAAAACCAATAAGGCACAGCTCTCCAAACGTCTGAGAAAGGATCTTTCACCAGCCGATACCATCCCGTCTAATTCAGTTTGCATCATTGATGGAATGGCCGTTGTACAGAAAATAATGGCCAACACCACAAATGTCTCTTTTGGAGAAGCTTCTAAGTCCATCTTCTCTGCGATCCTGAGGGAAGGGAGAGTTAAGTGCCGAATTGATGTTGTCTTCGACGTATACAAAGGAAACTCCATTAACAATGGTGAGTGGGTGAAAAGAGCGTCTGAGGGTGCTATGACGTTTGGTAAGATTATATCTGGCCACAGTTTGAAGCAGTGGAAGGATTTTCTACATAATGAAAACAACAAGACCCAACTGATTGAGTTTCTTGTTGATGAATGGAGTAATGATCAAAGTCTACGTGAAAGGCTGGACAAGAAAGAGCTTTTCCTGACACATGAAGATCAATGCATACGAGTTACAAAAGACTGTCTCTGACTTTCAAGATCTATAGAGTAGTCAGAAGGAGGGAGACACCAGGCTACTTCTACATGCAGAGCACTGTGGCAGGTCTGGTCTGGCAGCTGTTGTCATCGTATCACCAGACACTGATGTCTTTGTTTTGGCTATGGCTATTACACCAAAGTTAGCATGCCATGTATATTTCAAAGTGGGCTCAAAGATGTGTACTGAATATATAGACGTTAAGAAGGCTTCAGATCTTCGCGGTCTCGAAAAATGTGCCTGCCTTCTTGGTCTCCACTCATTCACAGGTTGTAACACTATGAGCAGCTTTGCCAGCAAGGGCAAAGTCTCAGCTCTCCATCTTCTAAATGATAAAGACCACATGACAACCTTGCAATCATTAGGCCAATCATGGGACCTATCAAACCAAGCAATTAAACAACTAGAGCCACTAACATGTTCCCTTTATAGTGCCAAGACAACAATTAACAGCATAAATGAGTTGAGTTTCTCCATTTTTTGTTCGAAGAAAGGCGAGGCTGAGTCTTGTCAACTGCCACCATGTGCATCTTCCTTGTCAATCACTGCAAGAGAGCCAACTATCAGTGTGCCATCTGCAAAAGAAGTTTGGAAAGGAATCCAGATATTCCTTCTCCAGTTGGCCATGGGTGAAGGGTAGATGAAGGAGAGTTAGTGATTGACTGGGGCGACGCACCACCTGCCCCTGAGGCTGTCATGGA
>NC_090737.1:43784999-43789999 GCF_036898095.1 Palaemon carinicauda | reverse complement strand
GAACTGGATGTAGCCCGCATCTCTAGATAGGGCCACTATTTCACTAACTCTAGCCCCTGAGGCTATAGCGAACAGAAAAATAACCTTTTGGGTTAGATTCTTAAGCAAACAATCTTCATTGTTCATGGATGAGGTATAATGTGGGACTTTGTCCAAAGACCAGGAGATGGACTTTGGTGGTGCTGCAGGCCTAAGACTTGCACATGCCTTCGGGATCTTATTAAAGATCTCATTCGCCAAGTCCACTTGAAAGGCATATAGAAGAGGTCTAGTCAAGGCTGACTTGCACGTCGTTATCGTGTTAGCCACCAAACCTTGGTTATGAAGGTGGATGAAGAAGGACATACAGAAGTTCATTGAAATCTCTTTTGGTCCCTTTGCTTTCACGAAAGCAACTCACTTTTTCCATGATGACTCATATTGTCTTCTAGTTGACTGAGACTTGTATTCTTCTAAGAATTCTATATTGCCTTTGGAGATCCCAAACCTTTTCTTAACCGCTAGGGCAAGAAAACCATGCAATGAAGGGTTCGGGTTCTCTGTGATAAATCAATGGCAATTAATCTCTGAACCTTCCAAAGTCGTCGTGGGTTCAGAACTAAGGACAGCCTAAGCCTCCATTCCTTCCTCAAGAAGGACAGATTGCTCATGGGCTACTTGGGAGCCAACAGGGCTACTCCTACCTGGAATGATATCAGCACGTTGACGACTCTCAGCAGGTGATTGGATGGGATGAACTGGAAATCCTAAGTCTATCCTTCCATTTCAGAGACATGATGTCTATAATTTTTGTTAGAGGATCCTCGTATGGGGCTACGTATCGAGGTAGTTCCTTGATGACGCTAGTAGTGAAGAGGTCGGACTGCAGTTCGGGTACTTGCTCCCATCTGGGAGAGAATAGGTCTACGTCCGTGGACCATTCCAACTCTATCGGCTTGAGCCCGAGAAGAGCATCCACTGTGACATTGCGGATCGGTTGTATATGAACTGCTGACAGGTGCCATCCCTTTAGATAAGGGAGGGTTATCTACACCTAGACTGTATGAGACGTTCTCTAGCATCATCCATTGCAGCGTCTCGTTATCGCTTCGGAGTCCCAGATCAACCCTAGACAATCTGATTTGCCTGGACAAACATGGTCTTGGGACTTTTGGGCTTGGACCTTTGTTAGGGAAGAGATTAAGGAAGGACCGATATCGGTCTTTTTAGGCCTCTTCGAGCGTTTGATGCTTGTTTTCTCCAGACTCTCAACGCATCTTGCAGCAGTGCTCTTAGCACTGGGCCTGTCTCTATTGGGAACTGGAGAGAGATCAGAGCTCCTCCCTGTTCGCATTTTGGGAATCTGACTGATTACCAGATTCTCTTAACAGACCTTGGCATCTCCTTTTATATTCCCAAAGGAAAGGAGAGTTGGTGTGACCACAGACTTCAATGGCTTTTTAACCATTGCAACCTTTGAGCTGGAGAGAATCGAGACTTCTTGAAGCTTATCTTGCATCCGCGATGTTCCAGGGACCGGATCATTTACTTGGATGTTCATAGACCAGCCACCTTGGGTGCTGCCCATCCCAGCCTCTCATCCAGGAACATTGTTGCCTGAACTTTTCCTAGGCTTAATTATTGCGTGACTGTGTCTGACAATTTTATGAAGATATCTAGGACTGTGTCTAGTCTGACGAGTATCTTTCCTAGTAAGTACGTTACTTTGTGTAACTTGAATCCTAGATAGGAGGGGAGAGGGTGATTGATTGGAAGTTGCCAACAGACGACTTTCAGGTCTGGTAAGACAATAGGCACCTTTTTTGCAACAGGGTCCTTATGTTCAGGAGGATATACATTCTGAACTCGTTGTTTTGTTTGGACTTGTTGAATGGCGACAAGTCCCGAATGACTCAGAATTTTCTTTAGTCCTTTCTCGTAGACACACAACAGTGTTCCCTGGAATTCGGTGGACTATAGTTTCCTTACCACCAGTATGCTCTAGAGCTCTCAGGTAAACTCCTCCAGGAGGGTTTTGGATTATAGAAGGAGTTGGGGAAATTGTGGTAGAGACATCCCCACCTCTCATCCTAGTCCCATCTTGAGTAGGCCATGGACCCAAGGATCAGAGGTCCAGCGATCATAAAGGAACCTCCCCCCTACTAGAAACATATCTATGCTTCGACTGATCAGTATGAATATACTTTTGACCCCCTGCCTGTGGCAGCACGGTCACTATAACTGTGGGATGTTGTTGGACAACTTGAAATGGATTTCCAGACCTTTCCATCTTCCTCTTAGGTTGGGGACCCACAACCTTGGAAGATTCTCTTTTTGAAAGGATGCCCCACTTTTGGAGAAGTCCTACTTTTTCCGTGGTGGCGTTCTTAAACACTTTCCTAACTACCTCGTCTAGAAAGAGGTCTTTACCCAAGATGTTGGAAGATATTAGCTTCCTTGTTTAGTGTTTCGCTGTCGCGTTAGCGAACACAAACTCCCTACATGTTCTTCTAGCCTTTATAGAGGCATAAAGGTCTTTTACCAATGTAGCCATATGTATTTTAGCTAAGACCTTGAGCATGTGTGGGGTATCTTGATGATTTGAACAGAACTCTATGTAGTTTTGTAGAGATAGGGAGGCTGCTAGTCTCTCCTTTGTTTCTTGTTCATCCTGTAAGAGAAACTGAGATAATTTAGGGAGATTTTCCTTAAATTGTCGACTGGCGACATCCGCCCCAAGTCTTCCTACTGAAAAGGTTAAATGGGCCTCCATCTAGTTCTCCTGTCTAGGAAATGCTAGTGACAGAGGCTCGCACTCCTTCAGTGTAGGACACGGTTTACCTGCCTCTACTGCCTCGGTGACACATTTAAATGCCTTCTCCGTAAAGGGGAATGAAATTGAAGCAGGAGCAAGAAAGGAAGAGTGCTTGTTACCTGGTGTGAATACCTTCGACACCGAGTAACCCCCCTTTGCTATGCTACTTGATAGGGTACCCTGTACTTTCTCATGGTCGAAAATCAAAACCTCCTTTGATTACGTTCCTTTTCCTGACCTTGGTTCATCCCTCAGTCTAATGAAACAGTTTGGGAAAGCGTCAAAGCTTGGCCCAAACTGGATATTGTCCAAAGGAACAGCACCCATCTTCTCCGATATGTAGTTTGCCCTTTAAAATCGGCATCAGCTCCGCAAACCTCCAGGGATGGGTTTTGGAGCATGTCGGAAGGTCTTGATCCATGGGTCGTTTGTACGACCCCTGAGGAGCAACAATTGGAGCTTTGCAAGGCTCTACATTACATTTTGCTTCCTGCTTTGTGCTCTTTTTGCACAAGTTTTATACTACATTCCTCACTTGGGACCATTACTGGTCCATTCCATCTAATAGAGGGATAGAAGGCGGAGATATCGATGTCGCTGGCTGTAGAGCCGGTATAGGCGGAGACAATTCCAACCCGACATTCTCCCCTTCTTCCCGTGGGTGCTTTCTGCCTTCCTTCCCAAAGGCTATCTGGCAGTCGGGAGATGTACCTCGTGCCAGGGGTACCACTATGTCCTTACTTTCTGTTGGAAATAGTAACCTACGCATCTTGTCATTAGGCAGGTAAGGTCCCGGAGAGATTTTCTGAAAGCCTCTAACCCAGTTGCGTAGCTTGAAGCGAGCTGCATCCCTAGGCTCTACCGACTTGGGATTCTTGAAACCCTCGGACAATAAGGCCCAACATACTTTGCAGGCCTGTGGGTTCCAATACTGCAGGGGTTCGGAAATAATATTGCAGGGGGCATGAAACCTGCATGCATTATGTCTGTAAAAACACTTACTCTTAGTTTTGCAGAAGACTGCAACACAAGACATCAGGTGTTCCTCCTGTAAAGAAAGGAAAACAGAATAAGTATACGATTAAATATCTCACTGATAACCAATATATCAAAAGTCATATCTTAACACAATAGCTTAGGATAGCAAGCTATAAAGGGATAGTAGGAGACACATACTTGTGTATCCCCTGCGAGCAAATGCTGATACCTCCCCTCATTATTAAATGTGAGGAATTCCCTTATCAAAGGGACTCCAAATAAAGAAGGGGTGGGGGGTGGGGTTTCTAACCCCTATGGATAGAGAAGTGTATGTTTCACTGTCCCTTTCATTCTTAATACTTTGGGGTAAGGATGACTGATTTCTCATTCAGCTTAATGCAGAAACACTATTCCTTCAATATAAGAGCGGCACCAGCATAAGCTCGCACGAGGGTACCCAAATTATGATAGAAATAACTACTGTATAATCGTACTGTAGTTTTCTATTTGCAGTATGCACTATATTGCAAATTACTGACTACTGTATAATTATATATAGTGTGATCCAGCCAATGTGCTGCCTCTATGGCAAGCATCTGACTGTACGGTCCAGCTAGCATGATGCCAATTGGACTGGGAAAAAAATAGACATATATTTGTGTTTCCAACCCAACCTATTTGCTGTGACCTCTCCTACAAGAATAAATCATAGAGTTTCCTGACCATGGAGACTCGACAATAAGGGCTCTGCCCTTTAAGGGTTAGGAATATAACCTCCAGCCCTTAAAAAATTTCAATATTGCAGACTAATCTGAAGATTAATTTCTAATCAGATTATTGAAGAAATTAAATTCTTTCAATATGAGATTGGGTTCCACAAATATCTGGGTAGGATACTCAAAATATATTGGAAAACACTTCTAGTATAATATATACAGTAGCTTTCTAATTGCAGAATATCCTATACTGTAAATAAAATTTATACTAACTATCTGTTTAAACATATACTGTAGTCCGCCGGCATGTTGTCGGCATAGTTAGCTATTGCCGGCATATCCAGCCTGCTAGCTAAAAGAGAGAGAGAGATAGAATGGAGAAAAGGCTACCTAATACTGTGTATATATACAGTAAATACTGATGTAAAAGTCTAATTTTATTACCTTTCTCCAGAAAGAAGGTTCAAATGGAAGGGGAGAATGTAACATTCAAGCTTCCATCCAGCTACAGT
>NC_090737.1:43739999-43774999 GCF_036898095.1 Palaemon carinicauda | reverse complement strand
TCTTCACATGAATATTATGAAATTACAATCTCTCTTCTATTCAACCTACTATGATCGATAATATACCATTAGTTTTGTTCCATTATTAATGATAAAAGCAAAACGCTGTTTGCACTTATTGTATGAAGTCCAGCAGTGTCTTTCACACACATCAGGAAGCTAGGATCGCAATTTCCATTGATTTTATGACGTTACAAGCTCGGTTTCTGTCATTTTTTTTTTTCACAATCTTGCTTACAGTATAGCATCATTCATGCCGGTTACTTCCATGAATAATAGAAGAATAAAACGATGCTACTTTTATAAAAATCGAGGTACTATTTTTATCATTATCAATAGGTGAGATACCTGGTTACAAATGCATATACATGCTTAGGAAAGATGACATGTTTCATTAATGCAATTGTATTTTCCATAGATATGATGAGTGTGGTCTATCAATTTAATGAAGTCAAATTTCCCCTTTATCAACATTATGAATTTCGTAAAGTTGTTTTTTTTTCTTCTTTTTCAATCGATATCAGGAAACCGGTAACCTAAATATACATCGTGAAGCTGGTATTTTCTTTTTCATGAGTCTGACATGAGTCTTTTTATAATTTATATATGACATATCTGTTTTTGAGGTTGTTGATAGTTTATTTAGGACATATCTGTTTTGACGTTGTCACTGTTTTTAGAATGATTTTTTGTTAATTTATTCCAATCAATTATTTATTTCCTCATTCCTTTCCTCACTGAGCTATTTTTCCCTATTGGAGCCCTTGGGCTTATAGCATTTTGCTTTTCCAACTAGGGTTGTAGCTTGGCTAGTAATAATAATAATAATAATAATAATAATAATAATAATAATAATAATAATGTCCTAACCTACGCTTAATTACCATTGTGAGGTTTAGCCTTATTTTCATTGACGAAATTTTAATAGAATTTTCTTTTATTATAATAGTGACCTTAGATTTATTTGTTTTATTTTCTTCTAAATGAAGTTCGCATCGATCTATTTAAGTGAAAGATCACTTTATAGAAATCATAAATTAGATGTCCTATTGTATCTATGATCCGTTATTGACAAGATACGCAACACTGAAGCATTATTTCATGTGATATCACCAGATAATTTGACACTGCATTCAAGGTTTTTAAGACACCCTAATTTTAACAATGGCTAAAAAATATGTCCGAAATCGATCTCCTTTGCCAATTTCAAGAGCATCATGAAAACTTCCTCATTTGTTACCTTAACAGTGAAATGATATTGTGGTGATTTGAGAAATCACACAGTTTATTTTTGTTTGATCTATAAAACTAATTATGATTTTGAGTTTAAAAGCTTCTTTATTTGTTCCAGCATGTTTTGTCGAGTAATCCAAAAGTAAGGTTCACGTTAGTCAGAAATGCTAAAAACGTCTCTTTGTTTTAAAGATGTTGAATTTTACCTAATATTATTGTAAAATGGTCCTTTATAACATGAGTTTGCCTTTTATTTAGAACTTTATCATCATCAATTATGTAACCTAAATTGAAATTCATTTTCATGAATGATATTAATATTTTCTAAAGCTAATCTCAATTTATGAAGTGACATAATTATTCTGTAACGAAAAATTTAAGTATTTATATGTGACTTATTTAGCATACTGAGTATTTCCTAGGGTCCCTTGTTTTACTACAGGTTAAAGGCGTCTGAATCAGATTACATAATAGATCTATGTTCTGTATTTTTTTTTTTTAAAGAAAAATAGTCAGGTCTAACTCTAAGATCTATAAGCTGTAGGAATCACATTTGTAATTTGTAATATATCCATTTGAGATTTCATTACATCGGTCATCTGAGTTTTATAGCAGTTTTGTTTAAAAGCTTCAACAAGTTCTTTGATGTTTACTTTCGACTCGGCGGAACTCGCCTTTTCAGTTTATAGGTTTTTTATCAGCAACCAATTAAGTGTTAAATTCTTTGTGTTCTTTATGATTATTAGATCAACTAACGGATAAAAATAATTTTGTTATTGAACTTCAATTATATTTTCATTGTAAATTTTATGAACTGCGTATTATATCTACTTGTTAGACATAGTATTTCACCAAGTCAATTTACGGTATTCATCAAATGGCTTACAGGAGTCTAGTATGGAGTAATTCATCAGTTCTCAGATCATACATGGTTTATCTCAGAAACTCTTACAGTTCATAGGTATCGTCTAGGCTAGATCTTTCTAACATAGAGTAACCTAACCTAACTTCATTAGCGCAGGGTGATAGTAAGCACCACTGGAAGCTTTACTTCAAGCGATTCAAAATCACTAAATTTTTCCACCAGTGCAAATTTCTGCGTAATTCTGTTTTCTAAATGATGAAGTCAACACATTAAACAAAGAGAATTAAGAATTTGACTTTTTTTGCAACTAAAACGTGCATAGATTGTAAAAGTTTCAAGGTTCAAGCTATCTATTTTTTTCTCATCTTTCTCTTGGAAACCTGTAAAGGGACTAATACTAGCGGAAAGATAGTTTGTTGAGTATGTCAATTGAAACGCAAAGCACATTTGAAAGGGAGCCTATGCTCTAGTTAAAGTTCGCACCTCAGTCGGACAGTTAATAGAGGCCACTTGTAAAGGTGAACCAATCATCAATTAAAGGAACTGACAGTTCCAAAAGTGTAAATTCCATAAAAGGCAATTGAGGCACTACTCATTAAGGGCCATAGTTTAATGAAAACGTACTGGGAAGATTTAGTAAACTAATCAAAGTCACAGATCCTTCACAGAAATAGTTATTCAGCTGACAGGACCATTTTCCTGGAGACAGAGACAACCCGCATACCATCGTCTCCTAGTCCGGGCCACTGGAGTAAATTTCTCGGGATCCTGACTCGGACACGGTGCCACTGCCAATCTAGTGTGACGGGCCGAGAGAGGGCTGTGACTCAAAGACAATAAGAAAACAATTGAGTAAATTAATTATAGAACACTCTCCTTTATATACAAAAGCTCAAAGCAACAAGAAATTTCATGATAAAAAACAGACACTGTCACAGAGGAGAAAAGCAGACATGTTTATTCTGGTTCTTTTTAGTGCGAGAGAAGAGCAAAGCTAAAAGCATAATATGTACACAAAATGAACTATGTACGATCGTGTGACACACGGTTGGTACATGGCTCCCCCCCTAAATATGACATACTATACATGTTAAATAGGGCGCCCAGATCTAGAGAGGCAAACTGTAGGCGGGTCATCTGGCAGGAGAAAATCAGGTTTTAGATGATCAATTGAGACCCAGTCTTCTTTGCCACGAATGTTTAGCAGGAATGCTTTCGGACTGCGTCGGATCACAAGGAAAGGGCCCGTGTAAGGGGGCGTTAGCGGTGGCTTGCTAGTGTCGTTGCGCAGGAACACGTGCATTGCAGAGTGCAAGTCTGTTGGTATGTGATGCTTTGCTGGGGGCTTGTAAGTCTGGCAACATGGAGTAAATTTTCCCACGACATGACATATGCGCTGGAGATCGTAGGAGGAGGTTGTAGAAGGAAAAAATTCGAAAGGAACGACCAACGGGTCGCCATACACCATTTCAGTTGCCGAGACGTCGAGGGCGTCTTTAGGAGTGTTCCTTAGTCCCAGGAGGACACAGGGAAGTTGAGTAAACCAGTTGCTCCCTTGCAGCGGGACATCAAAGCTGCTTTGAGGGTGCGATGAAAACGTTCAACCATTCCATTGGCAGCAGGGTTGTAGGCCGTTGTCTGATGTAGGGTGATGCCCAGGAGATTCGCTAATGATGTCCACAATTGAGAGGTGAAAGTAGTACTCCTGTCAAAAGTAATATGCTTAGGGATATCAAATCTTGCAATCCATCCTGAGAGTAAGGCAGATGTACATGAGGCGGACGTTGCAGTTTCCATGGGAATGGCTTCAGGCCAACGAGTGGAGCGGTCGATGACGGTAAACAGGTAACGATGTCCTTGTGATGTGGGTATGGGGCCTACAACATTGACGTGAATGTGTGCGAAACGACGCTGAGGTTGAGGAAAGGTGCCCACTCCTGATGTACTTTGGAAGTTTGGCAAGAAGTACAGGCGCGGACCCAATCCTTAGAAATGCCGTGCCAAATGAACCTCGCCTTCAGCAGCTGTGCAGTAGAACGGCACGAGGGATGTGAAAGGCCGTGAATAAAATCATGCACCTGCCGGCATATGGGAACAGGAATCCAAGGTCGCGGTCTACCAGTACTGACGTCACAGGGGAGGGTGGTGTTGGAGTCTTCGAGGGGGAAATCTTCCCAACGGAGAGATGTGCAGGATGTCATACATGCTTAATACTCTGGATTCTGTCGTTGGGCTTCAGCCAGGGCGTTGTAATCCAATCCCAGTTGAACGGCAGCCAACGTGTTTCTTGACAGGGCATCGGCAACGGGATTCCTTTTCCTAGGGACATATTGAAGGGTGCAATTGTATTCAGCCACGGCGGAGAGATGTCGGCATTGCTGTGCGGACCAGGCGACAGACTGCAAGTGAAGCCATGCACCAGAGGCATGTGGTCTGTGCGAATGATGAAGGGCGTACCTTCTAAGAAATGGCAAAAGTGACGGACAACCAAGTGCACCGCAAGCAATTTGCGATCGAAGGTAGAATAACCCGATTTTGCCTTGGACTGTTTTCTGCTGAAGAAGGCTAATGGGCGGGGCGAGCCGTTGACCACCTGTTCAAGTACTGCACCAATAGCGACGTCGCTGGCATCCGTTGAGAGAAGGAGAGGGGCATGTGGGATAGGAAAAGTGAGAGCCGCAGCAGTTGATAGGGCCTTCTTTGCATTGCAGAAGGCTGCTTCTTGAAGGGGACCCCACTTCAGGTCCTTTGGCTTGCCCTTGAGGGAGGCGTAGAGGGGAGCAAGTGTGGCGGCGATGGTTGGCAGAAAACGGTGATAATAGTTGATCATGCCCAAGAATTCCTGCAGAGCTTTGACGGTCACGGGCGCGGGCGCGGGGAAGTCCTGAACGGCTGCTACCTTCTCAGGGAGGGGATGGACTCCTTCAGGAGTGATGCGGTGCCCTAAGAACGACACTTTGTTGGGGCCAAAGGTACACTTGTCGTACCGGACTACAAGGCTGTTTTGTTACGGGCGGTCGAGCACAATGAGCAGGTGACGGAGGTGTTCCTCTTTTGAGGAGAAGAACAAAAGTGTCGTCCACATAACATACACAGAAAGGGAAGTCCATTAAGATGCCATCCATGAGACGTTGAAACGTGGCCCCAGCATTACGAAGGCCAAAACAGGAGTGATTGAAGGTGTATATACCAAATGGAGTGGTGATGGTGGTCTTGGGGATGTCTTCTGGGTTCATACGCACCTGATAATACCCCTTATGAGATCAAGCATAGAGAAAACATTCACTCTGTGCAGGTAATAGGTCACGTCGGCGATGTTTGGGATTGGGTAGGGATCCTGTTCTGTTTGCATGTTCAGGCACCTATAATCCCAGCATGGACAGAGGAAGCCGTCTTTCTTCAGAACGATGTGTAAGGGTGACGACCATGGGCTGGAGGCCTTTTGGCAAAGGCCCATTTCCTCCTTTTCGGCGAACATCTGTTTGGTGGCTGCCAATCGTTCCGGTGCCAGACGTCTGAATTTTGCGAAGACTGGGGATCCCGTCATCTTCATAGGGTGATAAATACCGTGCTTGGCAGGAGCCGTGGGCGTTTGGCGAAGTTCTGGATGGAAAACTTCCGGGTACAACGTGAGGAGGTGGGCGCAGGCATCCGGGGGTGCGCTGATGTCGAGAGCGAGGATAAAGGCGGCTGGTTGAAGAAGTGTCGACAAGTACGAGTCTACGTTGACCAATTGTCGTTGGGCGACATCAACCAGAAGGTGGAAATGAGAGAGGAAATCTGCACTGAGGATTGGCAATGTGACGTCAGCAACAAGAAACTTCCAATTAAATTTACCGTTTCCGAATGATAATGTGAGGTTCTTGTAACCGTAGGTGTGTATCGCAGATCCGTTGACAGCTACCAAGCGGACGTCGGCCGACGTAGACAGACTACGTCGTGTCCTGAAGATTTCCCTTGGCAAAAGAGACCGACAAGCACCCGTGCCTACCCAAAATCGCACGCACGTTCCTGAATCATATAAAAAGAAAAGATTAGAAACACAGAGGCCACCGCCACGAGCGATGGCCTACTTACACGTTTTTTGGCCACTGACAATCCTGGGCACACTTCTTCGCGGTTGCCCCGAATCTGAAGTGGTAGTAGCAAAACTGGGGTGGATGATAGGTATTAAGTGGCTGTAGAAGTTGTTTGTTGGGGTGCGAGCGATTGGTGGGTGGTAGGTGGCTTTGTCGCCACTTCAGCACGTCACGGATTAGGCGTGTATGTCTTACTGCATTCACGTCAGCTTCAGTTGACGTTGAATAGGCATCCTCTTCGTCAGGGGTGGAGGCGTTGATGGAGGTCTTGAAGTGGCTGTCCATAAGGGCGTCGGCTTTGGTCATCAAGTCCCTTATGGGTAAAATATCGACATCGGGTATGTCAGCGTGTATAGGTCTGGGTAAACGGCGTATCCAAAGGGCACAAAGTAGGTTCACCTCATGAGAAGAGCTGTCTGCGGCAGGTTGCAGGCGAGCAATACTGGTCATTTCCCTGAGGGCAAGCGAAGCCCTTTGATCCCCCAACGGTTGTTGAGAGAGCTGAAAAAGCTTTGCTATACGGGCGGCTGGCGACGGCGAGTACTGCTGCAGAAGGTATGTTTTGAGGGTGTTATACGCTATTGGGGTGTCTCCTTGTTCACAAAACCAGTCGGATATTTCCGGGAAAGTGTCCTCGGGTATCGCCGCGAGAATATAATCTGCTTTGATGGTTGAGAGAGTCACGCCCTTGATGCGAAACTGGACTTCTGCATGCTGAAACCAAGCAAACGCCTCTCCGCTGGCGAACGATGAAAGTTGCAATGGGGCAGCCGCAGCGCCATCTTCCGTAGAGTCCGCCATAGTACCAACAATGGAAGGGCAATAGTGTGGGTGGAAGGCGGTGGGGGCGAGTCGACTTCCGGGGTCACCAATGTGACGGGCCGAAAGAAGGTTGTGACTCAAAGACAATATGAAAACAATTGAGTAAATTTATTATAGAACACTCACCTTTCTATACAAAAGCTCAAAGCAACAATAAATTTCATATTAAAAAACAGACACGTTTACAGAGGAGAAAAGCAGACATGTTTATTCTGGTTCTTTTTAGTGCGAGGGAAGAGCGAAGCTACAAGCATAATATATACAAAAAAATGAACTATGGACGATCGTGTGACACTGTTGGTACACTAGAAACTGAGAATTAACTTGAAGAATGTGGTAAACACTATTGTCATAAGAATATATCTAATAAATCTCATCTCTGTGCAACACACATTTATACACAAATTATAAATAACTCTTCAAATAGAAGCAGATTGTAAAGTCAGATAAACTTGATTTACCTAAAGGTTTTAAAAGTTGAAAACTCTTTTCATAATTTACTAATATTCTTATAATAATACAAATGGTAAAAAATTAAAAAAATACTTTACTAAAAGATTTGATACTTTAAACTCACTTTGATCAAAGATATCTCCTCAATATAAATGCAAAAGGGCTACTTCGAGGAAAGGAAAATGTTTCTTCTTTAATAATTAGGAAGACGATATATCTCTAATATTCGAAATAGAAAAATAAAAAACTTTAGGAACTTTTGATGAGGTAATTAACCTTTCATGTTATCTTTCTCCCCAATTGACTCTTCAAAAGAATATTTTCTTTTCCAAATGTATCCAAGAACGAATATGAGTGTTAGGCTTATTACTTTCCAATTAGGTTCTTTAAGTTTTTGTTGACCGGTTATCGTGCGAGATAATTTGTTAATTACGTAACGAAAAATTTTTCATGTAAGTATATGTTCTCTCTCTCTCTCTCTCTCTCTCTCTCTCTCTCTCTCTCTCTCTCTCTCTCTCTCTCTCTCTCTCTCTCATATGATTAATGTCTGGATTGTCTTAATGACCTCGGGATCGAAGCCTATTTCACCTGGAGCTCTGATCCTGATCTCGGTAAAAGAATCTAGACATTAATATATGGCTTATTTGTATATATATATATATATATATATATATATATATATATATATATATATATATGTATATATATATATATATATATATATATATATATATATATATATAAGTATATATATATATATATATATATATATATATATATATATATATATATATATATATATATATATATATATATGTACATATATACATTTTTACATATATATATATATATATATATATATATATATATATATATATATATATATATATATATGTATATATATATATATATATATATATATATATATATATACTTATATATATATATATATATATATATATATATATATATATATATATATATATATATATATATATATATATATATATATATATCTATATGTATATATATATATATATAGGTATATATATACACATATATATATATATATATATATATATATATATATATATATATATATATATATATATATATATGGGGTGTCTGCCGTTTATGGGGACAGGGATATCTTTCTTATTACTAGCCAAATCGTATTTCATTATGGGGTTGATGTTCTTTACAATTTTCTAACTTACCATAATATGATGTTAATTTATCGTTTTGATTTATAACACAATTTACCTTTACCACGGCAATATTTTCTAAGTTCAGCATGGTCCGTACGCAAGTCACGGGTAGCTCCTGCTTAGTTTCCAACTTTCCCGATAGACAGAGCCCGTGTCATCCCAGTCTAAGAAACGTTCGGTTTTACAAATTAATACTGTCCCGTCAATCTACATATTTACCCCTTAGTTAAGTATGTAGTTTATAAGGACACGTCATGTTTAGTGACATTTGATACTGCTTGGATATTTATCATGAAATGTTATGTTAGAAAAAGGCCGTTACAATGCGTCGTACGCTGAAGCCACGGCCAACTTACTCGGTCGTAAAATTTCCCGCAATCATTGTTTCCTGCCTGATTATAATAACACCCGTTTGGCGGCGCTCGATTCGCATATCAGCTGGTCGCGCAAGCATGAACAGTTTTCGATGTTCGTACGTATGTTTTCGCTAATTCCAACAATTTTCATTTTAATCTCTTGTTAAGATTGTTATTTCTTTCGAAAACGTCCCAAAATTATGCTGAATACTATTTTGTTTTATATACAAACAAAGGTTAGGTTATCCAACATCTGGTTTAGATATTTCGTCAGATAAAGCCAGTGTCAAACAAAGCAACCGAACTAACCCTTTCGTGGGCCGCGTGATTTCAAATTTTTAATCCCCCCCCATGACCCGAGATTGACCTACAGCCGACCCTTTCCAGCTCTAACCGCCGTGATGGATAGACCTGTTCCGTATAGTTTCTCTTTGAGTGATGTTTTCGAGTTTATCTCCAGTATTGATCAGCTTGATGCAATTAAGACTCTCGGAGTTTTACAGCTACATGATTTCACTCGTGTTACCCCCGAATTCTTTCACTATTTATTTCGAGAAGGCCTCTTAGGGGATTTTAGAGGTACATGTAAAAAGTGTAAAACAGGTGATGTGGCCCTCATGCGTGATGGCTGCAATGTGGGCAATGGAAAATCCAATTATTTCTGGAGGTGTAGGAACCGCAAGTGTCGCCGAAAGTTCACAATGCGGCATAAATCATTCTTTGAGGGCTCACACCTCGAAGAACGTGATATCATTCTCCTCACGTGTTGTTGGGTTCATCGTTATCCTCAATACTGTGTTGAATTGAAGACCCAACACCTTGGTTCTCACACTCTCGTTGACTGGTACAACTTTTGCCGAGGAGTGTGTGAACAAATATTGATTTTGGACAATAAGAAAATTGGTGGACCAGGGCACATTGTGGAAGTGGACGAGAGCAAGTTCGGCAAGAGGAAGTATAACATCGGGCATGATGTCGAAGGAACCTGGGTCTTTGGGGGCATTGACCGGGAAACACGCGAGACCTTTTTCAAAGTGGTTAAGAAACGTAACGCGGAAACGTTGATCTCGGCGCTCAAAGAGCACGTTCTTCCCGGGACCACTATCATTTCCGATTGCTGGAAAGGATATGGCAAAGTCAAAGACCATGATTTTAAACATTTTACTGTAAACCACAGTGTTAACTTCGTTGATCCTAATGACCCGACCGTGCATACGAACACTATAGAATCGCAATGGCGGGTTCTCAAAAGGAGCGTGCTACCAAGATTCGGTACCCAGAAATCGTTGTACGAAAGCTATTTCGCAGAGTACTGTATCAGGAAGCGATATATAGAAAACTCCGTATGTCCGTTCAGGGCATTTGTACAGCTCATCAAGCGCGTGTACCCGCTCAAAGCCAGTCCTCTCTACTTGCCGATTCCCTCTAACGTTCGGCCAAGTAACGTTCGTCCATCCAGCAGCCGTTCTTCAGCTAACGACGCCCGACCTTCCACTAGTCGCAAAATGTCAAGTCCTCCTCCAAGTAACGTTCGTCCATCCAGCAGCCGTTCTTCAGCTACCGACGCCCGACCTTCCACTAGTCGCAAAAGTTCAAGTCCTCCTCATAATCCTCCACCCCAGAAGAGGTTGAAGGACCAAGAACCGGAGGATTTTGGTTTTAGCGATTACGAAATTTAAGGTAAGCCTGAATAACCTAGAATATGATCATGTGGATTAGATATAATTTTGAGTTCTGCCCAAAGCTTCTTTTCTGTAGGTGAGAGACTTACGAAGGGGGTCCGGGGGCTTGCCCCCGGGTAGGGGTAGTGACCTGGGAACTACTAGGATTGGTTAGGTTTGGTTTGTGGGGTTTGTATGTTAGCAACAGTGTTTGGGGGGTCGCAGGGGGGCGTAGCCCCCCCGTTTAGTTCACGATGAAGGTAAGGACATGGCTTGTAGGACAGGTTAGGAGGGGAATTTTGGGTTAGTTGTCCATTTTTCTCGCACATTTCAGTCATCCATGAACCTTCGGTTTTACAATTTAATACTGTCCCGTCAATCTACATATTTACCCCTTCGTTAAGTTTGTAGTTTCTAAGGACACGTCATAATATCATTCGGTTTTACAATTTAATACTGTCCCGTCAATCTACATATTTACCCCTTCGTTAAGGTTGTAGTTTTTAAGGACACGTCATAATATCATTCGGTTTTACAATTTAATACTGTCCCGTCAATCTACATATTTACCCCTTCGTTAAGTTTGTAGTTTTTAAGGACCCGTCATGTAATCATTCCCGTAAAAAGAGCCGATTTCGGACTTTTTTTACTCGATTTCAATAAACATTCAGTTTTACAATTTAATACTGTCCCGTCAATCTACATTATCTAACAAATCATTCCCGTAAAAAAAAAGAGCCGATTTCTGACTTTTTACCTCGATTTTCGGCCGGTCGAAGGGCTGTCCCCATAAACGGCAGAGGCTCCTATATATATATATATATACATATATACAAATAATTATGTGCGAGTCTCCCAGGGGCATGGGACTGAAATTAATAGAGAGGTAAGCTTATGATGGAGAGCATTTGGTAAACAAAATAAAATCAAGAATAGTAAATTGCCACTTTTTATAAAAAGAAAAATATCTAATGAGATGGGCCGAATAGTTTTAACTCATGCATCTAAAACTTGGAGCCTTACTAACGCCTTAGAACATAAGCTAGTTACAACTCAAAGATCAATGGAAAGCATAATAATGGTAATAACACTAAAAAAAAGAAAAAGAACAACATGGATACATGAGAAAACTAAAGTGAAGCATATGCTAACAACTTGTAAGAAAAAGAAATGGGCATGGGCAGAACATATATTGAGAATGGCTGAAAATAGATGGACATTGAAAATCACAGGCTTGGTCTCTAAAGATTGTGAAAGAAGCAACGGAAGGAAGAGAAGACCATGGATTGCCGCATTAAAAAGGTTAGCAGGCATGGACAGGCAGAGAAAGATCATAAACCTACACAAGTGAAAGAATGGAAGGGCATGTCGGAGACCTCTGTTCTACAATGGACTAGACTAAGTGGTGGCTGATAATGAAGATATATATATATATATATATATATATATATATATATATATATATATATATATATATATATATATATATATATATATATATATATATATATATATATATTGTAATGTAATTCTAGCTTTTGAGTAATAATTGTAACACATTGCTCTCATCTTTTCAAAATTAAAAGATGCTTTTCTATATTGTGCACCTGCCTACCATCTGTGGGCTGGTAAAGAAGGTATTTAGGTTCAGTTGTTAATTCCTGCCCCTTTTCTGTTCTCCATGTTATGTTAATGGTGAGTTGGACTTCCACGTGACTGGAATGGGAGTCAAGGTGGAGGGGAGATAATTTTTATTAGTGAGGAGTCCACATATTGTGCTAAGACACGCTAGTGCTCATCAGCAGTCTGACAACCGTAATCCAGGAGCAATACTTCAGCAGCAGTTGGTGCTAACTTGGACGACCATAGTTCGCTAGCATTTGGCACAGGAAGGCCTGAAACACAGGTATGGTTTGGTTACACTGCGTATCCCTTAGTGAAGAGGGTTGTGTTGTGCTGGGAGTTATGTGTCCCTCAGTTTAGGAGGGCGGTTTTATGCTGATGAGCGACTCCAGGGATCGGCAATAGATCAATAGTGTTTTGGACCCTGTGAAGTCTCGAGACAGGTACTATTAAGGATTGTCAGATCATTCCTTGTGCCATTTTACGTATCAAGTTGACTCTAAAATTATTACTTCATGAGGGGCGAAATTTCGTGAATATAATGTGTGTTTTTTTTGTATATATATATATATATATATATATATATATATATATATATATATATATATATATATATATATATATATATATATATATATATATATATGTATATATATATGTATATATATATATGTGTGTGTGTGTGTGTGTGTGTGTATTTCTCAGTCACGAAAGGGGTTTAGGTAGGTAGGGAATATATGTATTTAAGTAGGCTCTTAACTGTCTTATTACTTTCTCTATATTGACAAGTTCTTGTGAGATGACGAAAGTGGGTGATAGTATATGAATCTTTTGTGCCTCTATACCTCTTACTAGTACCCTTCTCTTTTCCAAATGTTTTCAGTGTGGTATGTTTTCCGTCTGTGTCCTGAAAGTTCTCTTTATTATATATATATAACTGAGTAAATAAAATTAGTGTGTTTTCCAAGTAATTGTCTATTTTGTTTACATTAGCAGCTTTGCTGAGTGTTTGTTTAAAAATATATATATTGTATAATAAATTATCATTGACGTCTCCAACGTTCTTTTTAACCTCTTTTGTTTACGATTGTTCTTGATTATTTTTTTGGTTTGCCAATCTGATGTTTTGATGTACTTCGGTGATCTGGTAAAATTAAAGCTGTAAGGCAGTTTACTTGCGACCACCTTAAATTAAGAAACAGGGCCAAATTGGTATTTGAAGGTCGAGATGCAGGTAACACTGGCGACCTTGCCAGGATCAATTAAAAACATTCCATAAAACTGGTTAATAGTAGTTTTCCAGTTCGGCACCAGAGCAAATAAGAAAAGGATTGAGACGTAAACAAAAGGGTAATTCTACACTTATTCTTTGCTTTTCTTTTCTTCATATTTTTAAGACTAGAGACAATGTCGGACAAAGGTGAAGATCCGGTAGGAGCAGTGAGTTTTGAGGTAGCGGAATTTTTAGATAAATTTGATCCGGAAGAAGAAATAGTGGATTTAAGGAAGGTTGAGTTGCAGGAAATTGCAAAATTCATAAATATCTCTGTAGCACCAGGAACGAAGAAAGGAACTCTGTTAGTACATTTAGTGACTGCCATTTAGAAATGGAAAGAAGAAACAACAAGTGGTGTTGATAGGACTGAATATATTTCGGTACAGGATAGGTTAGAATTGGAAAGATTGCAAATAGAGAAAATGAAACTACATATAGCCACGAGGGAAGAGGAAAGAATTAATGAAAAAGTAATGTTAGAAGCAAAATTCAAGCAGGAACAACTAACAATAGAACGGGAAAGAGAACAGGAACAATTAAGATTAGAACGGGAAAGAGAACAGGAAAAGCATGAATTACAAGTACTCCACCTAAGGCAAGTTCCTGCCGAAAGCAAATTTAACATAGGGAATGCTATTAAATTAATGCCTGTCTTTAAGGAAACAGAAGCCTTAGAGTTTTTCCCTGTGTTAAAAAACTAGCAAATAGGCTAGAATGGCCAGAAAACATATGGACTACGCTGGTACAATGTAGATTAATGAGTAAAGCACAGAAAATATATGCTGCCCTGAACGAAGAAATGAGTGCTGACTATTCCCAAGTGAAAAGTTGGATTTTAAAAGCGTATGAGCAGGTACCTGAAGCCTACCATCAGAAATTTAGAAATATGAAGAAGGGATGGGAGGAAACTTTCGTGGAATTTGCACGGAAGAAAAGAGTGGCTTTTCAGGAATGGTTGAAAGCCAAAGTTGTGGAAGATTTTGATGCCTTAAAAGATTAATACTCATTGAAGAATTCAAGAATAATATTAGTTTTGATCTGAAGACTCATATAGGGATCTTAAGTTGGATCTTTTGGATACTTTGGCTGTAGCAACTGATGAGTTTTTCCTTTCCCACAAGGGGAACTATCAGTTCAATGATAAGGCCAAGTGGGGCACAAAAAGGAATCCAAGTGGAAAAGGCGCAAGCCAGTCACCTGGAAAGAGGACAAAGGAATCACCGGATAGAGGTGAGAAGCCAGGGTCACCAAAGAAAGGTGGAAAACTGGTGTGCTGGCATTGTGGGCAACCAGGTCACAAAAAAGAGAAGTGCTGGTTGTGGTTGGATAAAGCAAAGCCGGTGGGTCTGTTGGGCTGGGATTCGACTGCAACAGATGAGTGTTTATAAAAGTATGTCTCTGAGAGACGGGTAAAGCTTTTAAGGGGCACGGGAGCGGCGCAATCTATAATTTTGCGTTCGGTATTGCCTCAAGGACTGAGCCAGGGACAGGAGAAATTTGTGTTACTAGGGGGATTCCCAAGAACAGTAACGGCATGCCCCTTGGTAGAGTTAGTGTTAAACTCTAAATGGGTAAAAGGACCCAAGAGTCTGGCAATAGTGGATGAATTACCCATAAAGGGGGTAGACGTGATAGTGGCCAATGACTGTGATGTACGGACTCTAGGTAATTGTCCTCTGGTGCAAGGTAATTCGGTAAAGACTGAAAAGCCTATTTTTGTGGTCACGCGTTCGGGAGCCCAAGGCAAGTCCAGGGAGATGGACTATATGGGGCACGATAAGTTATTTGAGAAAAATGGTTCTGAGATAATTGTAATTGGAAATCCCATGTTGTCTTCCGTGAAGGACGAGAATGGTAAATGGGCAATTGATACATTTATGGCGACTCAGAAGGCGGAGTTTGAGAAGGAGAGGAGTAAGCAAGTCAGTCAGGATAATAGTCGTCCTCATTTAGAATGGAAGGACGGAGTGTTGGAAAGGATAAGTCGAGCAAAGCGAGCACCAGCAGATGCATGATAGGTGAGAGAACAGATTGTGGTACCAGTAAACTACAGACATAAGTTATTAGAGCTAGCTCATGACAACCTTCTGTCTGGTCATCTAGGTATAAATAAAACTTTTAAAAAACTTTCAAATTTGTTTTTCTGGCCTTCTCTTAGAAGAGACGTCAAGAAGTTCGTGAAGACCTGCGAAGTCTGCCAGACGACGGGAAACCGAATCAGAAAATCCCAAAAGCACCACTGCAGCCAATTCCGGCCATTAGAGAACCCTTTGAAGAGGTAATAAGTGATATAGTTGGCCCTTTGCCAAGGACCAGCAGTGGAAATCAATATATTTTGACACTGATGAATAGGACCACACGGTATCCTGAGGCAATTCCTTTAAGTAGTATACATGCTGGGAGGGTTCTTAAATCTTTGCTGGGGTTCTTTTCGAAATTTGGTTTACCCAGGGTAACTCAGTCTGAGTGCGAGAGTAATTTTAAAAGTAAAGTATTTAAGCAGGGTTTGGAAGAATTAGGCATGAAGCATGTAACTTCTTCGCCTTATCACCCACAGAGTCAAGGACAACTGGAAAGATTTCACCAAACATTGAAATCAATGCTTAGTAAGTATGTACAGCAGGAACCCAAGAATTGGGACCAGGTAATTCCTTATTTATTATTTGCTATTAGATCTATTCCTAGTGATGCAATGGGGTCTCCATTTGAACTAACTTTTGGTCATAAAGTAAGGGGACTTTTAGAAGCAATGAAGAATCAATGGGAGGGAGTAAAACCTCGTGTAAATTTGCTGGACTTTTTAAGGGATTCAAGGGAAAAGTTGATCAATTCTTGGGATTTTGCTTTAAAAACTTTGGTGGTGAGTCAAAGAAAAATGAAAGGGCGTTATGATATGAAAACCCAATTACGAAATTTCCAGGTTGATGAAGAGGAGTTGGTGTTGCTACCAATTCCAGGCAATCCATTTAAAGTCAATTTCTCGGGTGCCTGGAAGATCTTAAAGAAGGTGAATGACCTAAACTATGTTGTTGAAACCCCTGACAGGAGGAAGAAGACTCAAGTATGCCATGTTAATATGCTAAAAGTCTAACAGGGCAGGGAAACCATCTGACCAGTTCTCTCTTTAGCCAAGGTGAAGGAGAAAGAAGAATTTGGGGAAACATCCAGTATGAGTTTGCTGGGGAATTATGTAGCTTTGGGAAATCTACCCGGGATGTTTGATCATTTAAGTACCACCCAATCCAAGGAGGTAATGAACTTGATAACAGAGTTCGCAGTTTAATTTCAGGACGTTCCAGGACTAACCAGTCTACTTATGCATGATGTAGAGGTAGGAGATGCTCATCCCTTTAAACAGCATCTAGTATAGAGTGAATCCATCCAAAAGGGACATCATTAAGCAAGAGGTAGATTACATGCTACGCCATGATCTAATTCAAAGGAGTTTCAGCCCGTTGAGTTCTCCGGTAGTGCTGGCTAAGAAGGAAGGGGGAGGACAAAAAATGTGCTTCGACTATCGTAAGGTAAATGCAGTTACTAAATCTGATTGTTTTCCTCTGCACAGGGTGGAAGATTGCTTGAATGATGTCGGCGCTTCCAATTACATAATTAAGTTTGATCTTTTAAAGGGTTATTGGCAAGTTCCATTAACAGAAGGGGCTAAAGAAATATCAGCTTTTGTTAAGTCAAAAGGTTTATATTCATGTAATGTCATGCCTTTTGGTATGAAAAATGCCTCTGCCACTTTTCAGAGGTTGATGAATCAAGTGATTGATAAGTTAGAGGGGGTAGTGGTCTCCATAGATGACCTTGTAGTTTACAGTAATAGTTGGGAGTCTCATCTGAAAAAAACATGAAATGTTTGTTCGAGAGGTTGCGTGCAGCTGGTCTAGTGATTAATTTAAATAAGTGTGATTTTGCCAAAGCCAAAATAATCTATTTAGATCATGAGGTGGGGCTTGACCAAATTCTCCTAAAATCGGTAAATATTCAGTCAATCCTTGATTTTCAGGTACCAGAGAATCGAAGGGGTATTAGTCGATTTTTTGGGATGGTGGGTTATTATAGGCGGTTTGTATTGAACTTTGCAGATGTGGCTAATCCACTGACCAACTTACTTAAGAACAGTCAGTGTTTCCGCTGGACTGCAGGATGTTGGGATGCTTTTGATAAATTGAAGTCAACTATGATCAACGCTCCAATACTTAAAACTCCGAATTCTAAGGAAGCGTTTTGCGTTGCTGTGGATGCTAGCGACGTGGGTGTTGGAGCGGTATTATCACAAGGTTGTGATGGAGAAGAGTATCTGGCGGCGTATTTTTCGAAGAAACTGTCTTCAGCTCAGCAGAAATATTCAACGGTTGAAAAGGAGACTTTAGGACTCATTTTATCCTTGGAGCACTTTGAGGTTTACCTATGTGGTAATACAGGACCAATTGTGGTAAGAACAGATCATAATCTGCAGGTTTTCTTGAATTTCTTTAAAAATAAGAATAACCGTGTCCTTAGGTGGAGCCTTCGTCTCCAGGAGTGGGATCTACTAATTCAACATATCGCTGGAAGAGAAAATATCATCCCTGATGCACTGTGTACCAACCGTGTGTCACATGATCATACATAAATTATTTTTCATATATTATGCTTGTATCTGCGCTCTTCCCTCGCACTAAAAAGAACCAGAATAAACATGTCTGCGTTTTTCCTCTCTAACATTGTCTGTTTCTCGAACATGAAAATTCCTGTTGCCTTGAGGTTTTGTATATAAAGGAGAGTGTTCTTTAATAAAGTTACTCAGTTGATTGCATACCGCCTTTGAGTCATAACCTTCTCTTGGCCGTCACATTGGAGACCCTTGAAGTCGACTTGCTCCCACCGCCTTCCACCCCCACCCCCCTCGCCCCTCCATCGTTGGTACTATGGCGGACTCTACGGAAGTTGTCGCTACAGCTCCCCCATTGAAACTTTCGTCATTTGCCAGCGGAGAGGCGTTTGCTTGGTTTCAGGGCGCAGAAGTCCAGTTTCGTATCAACGGTGTGACTCGCTCAACCACCAAAGCAGATTATGTTCTCGGGGCGATACCCGAGGACACCTTCCCAGAAATATCCGACTGGCTTTGTGAACAAGGAGACACCCCAATAGCGTATGACGCCCTCAAAACATACCTTTTGCAGCAGTACTCGCCGTCGCCAGCCGCCCGTATAGCAAAGCTTTTTCAGCTCTCTCAACAACCGTTGGGGGACCAAAGGGCTTTGCTTGCCCTCAGGGAAATGACCAGTATCGCTCGCCTTCAACCTGCCGCAGACGGCTCTCCTCGTGAGGTGAACCTACTTCGTGCCCTTTGGATACGCCGTTTACACAGACCTATACTCGCTGCCATACCCGATGTCGATAGTTTACCCATAAAGGACTTGATGACCAAAGCCGACGCCCTTATGGACAGTCACTTCAAGACCTCCATCAACGCCTCCACCCCTGACGAAGAGGATGCCTATTCAACGTCAACCGAAGCTGACATGAATGGCGTAGGACATACACGCCTACCCCGTGACGTGCCGAAGCGGCGATAAAGCCACCCACTACACACCAATCGCTCGCGCCCCAACAAACCACTTCTACAGCCACTTACTACCTCCCATCCGCCGCAGTTTTGCTACTACCACTTCAGATTCGGGGCAAGCGCGAAGAAATGTGCCGAGGATTGTCAGTGGCCAAAAAACGTGTAAGTAGGCCATCGCTCATGGCGGTGGCCTCCCGTGTTTCTAATCTTTTCTTTTTACATGATGCAGGAACGGGCGTGCGATTTTTGGTAGACACGGGTGCTTGTCGTTCTCTTTTGCCAAGGAAACTCTTCAAGACACAACGTAGTCTGTCTACATCTGCCGACGTCCGCTTGGTAGCTGCCAACGGATCTGCGATACCCAACTACGGTTACGAGAACTTCACATTATCGTTCGGAAACGGTAAATTCAATTGGAAGTTTCACGTTGCTGACGTCACAATGCCAATCCTCGGTGCGGATTTCCTCTCTCATTTCCACCTTCTGGTCGATGTCACCCAACGACGATTGGTCAATGCAGACTCGTACTTGTTGTCACCTCTTCAACCCGCCCCCTCTAGCCTCGCTCTCCACATCAGCACACTCACGGATTATTACGCCCACCTCCTCACGTCGTACCCGGAAATTTTCCGTCCAGATCTTCGCCAAACGCCCACGGTTCCTGCCAAGCACGGTATTTATCACCATATCAAGACGACGGGAACCCCAGTCTTCGCAAAATTCAGACGTCTGGCTCCGGAACGATTGGCAGCCGCCAAACAGACGTTCGCCAAAATGGAGGAAATGGGCCCTTGCCAAAAGGCCTCCAGCCCATGGTCGTCACCCTTACACATCGTTCTGATGAAAGACGGCTCCCTCCGTCCGTGCGGGGATTACAGGCGCCTGAACATGCAAACAGAACCGGATCACTACCCCCTCCCAAACATTGCCGGAATGACCTCCTACATGCAAAAAGCGAAGGTTTTCTCTATGCTCAACCTCCTGAATGGGTATTATCAGGTGCCTATGAACCCTGAAGACATCCTCAAGACCGCCATCACCACTCCGTTTGGTACATACACCTTCAATTACTCCTGTTTTGGCCTTCGTAATGCTGGGGCCACGTTTCAACGTCTCATGGATGGCATCTTAGGGGACCTCCCTTTCTGTGTATGTTATGTGGACGACATACTTGTGTTCTCCTCCTCAAAAGAGGAACACCTCCATCACCTGCGCATCGTGCTCGACAGCCTGCAACAAAACGGCTTTGTAATCCGGTACGACAACTGTACCTTTGGCGCCAACGAAGTGTCGTTCTTAGGGCACCGCATCACTCCTGAAGGAGTCCATCCCCTCCCTGAGAAGGTAGCAGACGTTCAGAACTTCCCCGCGCTCTCGGCCGTCAAAGCTCTGCAGGAGTTCTTGGGCATAATCAACTATTATCACCGTTTTCTGCCAGCCATTGCCGCCACTCTTGCTCCCCTCTACGCCTCCCTCAAGGGCAAGCCAAAGGACCTGAAGTGGGGTCACCTTCAAGAAGCAACCTTCTGCAATGCAAAGAAGGCCCTATGAACTGTTGCGGCTCTCACTTTTCCTATCCCACATGCCTCTCTCCTTCTCTCCACCTATGGCAGTTACGTCGCTATTGGTGCAGTACTCGAGCAGGTTGTCAACGGCTCGCCCCGCCCATTTGCCTTTTTCATCAGAAAACTGTCTAAGGCAGAATCGGGTTATTCTACCTTCGATCGAGAATTGCTGTCGGTGCACTTGGATGTCCGTCACTTTCGTCATTTCTTAGAAGGTATGCCCTTCGTCATTAGCACAGACCACA
Source organism: Palaemon carinicauda (assembly GCF_036898095.1). Lineage (NCBI taxonomy): Eukaryota > Metazoa > Arthropoda > Malacostraca > Decapoda > Palaemonidae > Palaemon > Palaemon carinicauda. The sequence continues at coordinate 43,754,056 of NC_090737.1, read as the reverse complement.
TGCCTCTGGTGCACGCCTTTACTCGACAGTTTGATGCCTGGTCCGCCCGGCAACGTCGACATCTCTCCGCTGTGGCTGAATACAATTGCACCCTTCAATACGTCCCTGGGAAAATGAATCCCGTTGCCGATGCCCTGTCAAGAAACACGTTGGCTGCCGTCCAACTGGGATTGGATTACAACGCCCTGGCTAAAGCCCAATGACAGGATCCAGAATATCAAGCATGTAAGACATCCTGTACGTCCCTCCGTTGGGAGGACTTCCCTCTCGAAGACTCCTCTGTGACGTCAGTACTGGTAGACCACAACCTTGGATTCCAGCTCCCATGCGCCGACAGGTTTTTGATTTCATTCACGGCCTTTCACATCCCTCGTGCAGTTCTACTGCAAAGCTGCTGAAGGCAAAATTCATTTGGCACGGCATTTCTACGGATGCTAAGGATTGGGTCCGCGCCTGTACTTCTTGCCAAACTTCCAAAGTATATCGACACACGGATTCAGGAGTGGGCACCTTTCCTCAACCTCAGCGTCGTTTCGCACACGTTCACGTCGACGTTGTAGGCCCCCTACCCACATCACAAGGACATCGTTACCTGTTTACCGTCATCGACCGCTCCACCTGTTGGCCTGAAGCCATTCCCATGGAAACTGCAACGTCCGCCTCATGTACATCTGCCTTAATCTCTGGATGGATTGCAAGATTAGGTATCCATGAGCATATTACTTCTGACAGGGGAACCACTTTCACCTCTCAATTGTGGACATCATTAGCGAATCTCCTGGGCATCACCCTACATCAGACAACGGCCTACAACCCCGCTGCCAATGGAATGGTTGAACATTTTCAACGCACCTTCTAAGCAGCTTTGATGTCCTGCTGCAAGGATTGCAACTGGTTTACTCAGCTTCCCTGGGTCCTCCTGGGACTAAGGACCACTCCTAAAGATGCCCTCGACGTCTCAGCAGCTGAAATGGTGTATGGCGACCCGTTGGTCGTTCCTGCCGAATTTTTTCCGTCTACAACCTCCTCTGATGATCTCCAGCGCATACGTCATGTTGTGGGAAAATTTACTCCATGCCGCCAGACTTACAAACCCCCAGCGAAGCATCACATACCAACAGACTTGCACTCTGCAACGCACGTCTTCCTGCGCAACGACACTACCAATCCACCGCTAATGCCCCCTTACACGGGCCCTTTCCTTGTGATCCGACGCAGTCCGAAAGCATTCCTACAAAACATTCGTGGCAAAGAAGACTGGGTCTCCATTGATCGCCTAAAACCTACTTATCTACTGCCAGATGATCCGCCTACAGTTCGGCTCTCTAGATCAGGGCGCCCTATTTAACATGTACATTACGTCATTTTTCGGAGGGGAGCCATGTACCAACCGTGTGTCACACGATCGTACATAGATTATTTTGTACATATTATGCTTGTATCTGCGCTCTTCCCTCGCACTAAAAAGAACCAGAATAAACTTATCTGCATTTTTCCTCTCTAACATTGTCTGTTTCTCGAACATGAAAATTCCTGTTGCCTTGAGGTTTTGTATATAAAGAGAGTGTTCTTTAATAAAGTTACTCAGTTGATTGCATCCCGGCTTTGAGTCATTACCTTCTCTCGGCCGTCACAACTGTCAAGATAACAGGCTCTCTATTACAGGTCTTTCATTGTTTGTCTGTAATTTACAGTAAGGGGAAATGGCCTTTGTTAATACAAAAACGGGAGAGGTATTCGTATGTTTATTAAATATAATTTATTTTAATGCGTTGGTTTTCTTTTTCCTTCTCAAGGTTGAGGTTTATGATCTTGCAGACCTTTTCTTGTTTGCCAGTATGAAGAAGCAATAAAGGTGAAAGAGCCAAGAAAAGGAGGAAAGAATTTGTACTAAGGGAAGACTGACAGAATCTAGTGTACGCATGGGTACAGCTCTAAGATTTGGCTGCACCCCTGTGGGTTTTCAGCATGTGCCAGGGAGACGGACTCCTGGTAGTAAATAACAAACCATCCCTGGGTGATGTTGATATTTGGTTTAAGTTAGGTTTAGAAATTGGGTACTTTTATTTTAGGGTATTTTTGACAATTTGGTGATGGGAAAATTTCTTTTTGATAATTTTTGATAAATATGTTTAGGTTTAGATAGTTGATTAGGAAAGGGAGGGAGAAGATGGGGTCCGGGAATGACTGATGACATTTGTATAATCTTCTTCCTTTGCAGGACTTATAAATAATTTTTATTATATCTCAACTCTATTGAACCTAGTTATTGAGAGTTTTGCTTTGTGCCCCCTGTCAAGTTGCTTGATTGCTTCTCTATTTTTATGTGAATTTTTTTTATGTAAAATTTTCTTGGTAGGGTGGGGCTGTAACGTAATTCTAGCTTTTGAGTAATAATTGTAACATATAGCTCTCATCCTTTCAAAATTAAAAGTTGTTTTTCTTTAGTGTGCACCAGCCTGCCATCTGTGGGCTGGTAATGAAGGTATTTAGGTTCAGTTGTTAATTCCTGCCCCTTTTCTGTTCTCCATGTTATGTTAATGGTGAGTTGGACTTCCATGTGACTGGAATGGGAGTCAAGGTGGAGGGGAGATAATTTTTATTAGTGAGGAGTCCACATATTGTGCCAAGAGACGCTAGTGCTCATCAGCGGTCTGACAACCGTAATCCAGGAGCAATATTTCAGCAGCAGTTGGTGCTAACATGGTCGACCATAGTTCGCTAGCGTTTGGCCCAGGAAGGCCTGAAACAGATGTATGGTTAGGTTACACTGCATATCCCTTAGTGAAGAGGGTTGTGTTGTGCTGGGAGTTATGTGTCCCTTGGTTGAGGAGGCCGGTTTGGTGCTGGTGAATGACTCCAGGGATCGGCAATAGATCAATAGCGTTTTCGACCCTGTGAGGTCTTGAGACAGGTACTTTTAAGGCTTGTCAGAGCATTCCCAGTGCCATTTTACATATCAAGATGACTAAAATTATTACTTCATGAGTACCATCGGAGGGCGAAATTTCGTTAATATAATGTGTTTTATATATATATATATATATATATATATATATATATATATATATATATATATGTGTGTGTGTGTGTGTGTGTGTGTGTGTATGTGTGTGTGTGTATTTCTCAGTCACTAAAGGGGTTTAGGTAGGTAGGGAATATATGTATTTAAGTAGGCTCTAAACTATCTTATTACTTTCTCTATATTGATAAGTTCTTGTGAGAGGACAAAAGTGGGTGATAGAATATGAATCTTTTGTGCCTCTATACCTCTTACTAGTACCCTTCTCTCTTCCTAATGTTTTCAGTGTGGTATATTTTCCGTCTGTGTCCTGAAAGTTCTCTTTATTATATATATAACTGAATAAATAAAATTAGTGTGTTTTCCAAGTAATTTTCTATTTTGTTTACATGAGCAGCTTTGCTGAGTGTTTGTTTAAAAATATATATATTGTATAATAAATTATCATTGACGTCTCCAACGTTCTTTTTAACCTCTTTTGTTTACGATTGTTCTTGATTATTTTCTTGTTTGCAAATCTGATGTTTTGATGTACTTTGATGATCTGGTAAAAATAAAGCCGTAAGGCAGTTTACTTGCAGCCACCTTAGTTAAGCAACAAGCCCAAATTGATATTTGAAGGTCGGCCCGAAGGTAACAATATATATATATATATATATATATATATATATATATATATATATATATATATATATATATATATATATATATATATATATATATATATATATATATATATATATATATATATATTTTTGGGCTCAAGCCATGTCGTCCTGATGGAAGTTCCTATAGGGTAGCTTCCTAGGGTATATTACAACTACGGCGATATTCCCAGAGAATTTACCTTAAGGTACCAGAATTCTAACTCCTGGAGCGAGTATCCCTCGTGAAAGGGATATCGCGACATATCAGAGGACGTATTCGTGACACGCCACATGGCAATCTGCATCCCGAACAGAGATTTCGTCTCGCAGGGGGCAAATGGCAAGAAACGAATTCGGGAAAGAAAAAGGGGGAGCCGCTCCCAAGGCTCCCTATCTCCCGATTCATAAGCGTGCCTGGCGCCAATCCTGGCGCCATCTGTATTCCTTTTTGCATAGCTTAACTACTCGATGTTTTTTCCTGTGTTTCTCGCAAATCTTGGATTTATTCTGCTTTTCATGGCTTCTCCGTCTTCGTCGGCCTCTGATAAGTTGAGTACCATGTCTTTTATGTATAAATGTAGGCTCTTGGTAAATTTTTGAGTGATTAATAGGTTTAATCTTTGTTACAAGAGCCGTAGCCTACCGGAGGCGTCATGGACGCTGTCGCTCACACTAGGTATAAGTTTAGTTAGTCAGAGCGACATTCCTGGTTGTTTTGCTTTAATAAATTTTAGCTATTTAGCATTACATAGGATTTCCTTTCGTGCTTAGTATTATTTTGGCGAAGTATTCGCAATTCTGGCCTACGCTTGGCCATGTAGCCTAGTCGTTTGGTCCTAATACTTCATGCATGATTTTGGGTTTTCCGAGTGTATTAAAATTTTATTGAAGCTTTAGGCTATGTTTTATACATTTAAGATTGTGTGGAATATTTCCAAGATAGTATACGAGTAAGTTTCGGTGATTTAGGTAATCGATTCTCTTGGTGCCTAGGCTAAGTTGCTTATGGAGCCTTAGTATACTTTCTCATACTCCCCGGTTGCTTTCTTTTCTTCGGAGAAGGTATGCAATCCCTTTCCCTCTGTTTAAGCCTTGGGCTTATCCCTAAGTGGTTTTTTCCGAATTTATTTTCGATAAAACTATACTGGGGTGTTACTGTACCTTCCTGTTCCAGTAAGTCTGGTTCAAAGAGGGACAGAACAACAGAGTTTTTTAGTCTGAGTCTGTGTTTGTCTGGCTTGGGGTAGAGTCTCCCTCGCTGGCCTGACACAGACAAAGGTGGCTTAGCCTCCTTAGGTCACTACCGAAGGTTTCTGTGGATATGATTCCTTCTTTTGTGATCTACCAGACTAGTCCTTGTTGCTGTTCTCGGAGGAGGATAAGTTTCTTTCCCTGGGAGTGGCAACACCTTCCTTGCTTTGGTGCTCTGGGAGCTGGCAAGTATTGCTGGCCTCCCCCCTTGGATCTCCCTTAGGCTAAGATAAGTTTCTTGGCTGCGGGTGATCCGTCACTAAAGCAAGGTTGGTAGGACCCTCTTTTGTCCCTTCCCCCTCTATCTCCGTAATGGCCTAGCCATTACAGTACTGTACGTCGTTCTACATCTGGACCTAGAATAGGTTAGGATGTGGAATTGACTCAGCCCCCTGCCAGCCGGCAGAGCTGCCGGCCGGCAAGGGTCTTATATTTTGAGTGCTGCCCGGACCTCCCTTGGTCCCTCATCCATGCCTGCCTGTAGAGCCAGACGGCATTGGTCAGGAAGCCTGAATTAGATTCTCCCCTTCCTTATATGCACTCTTTCGGATTGCCGGGCTTGGAGGTAGTATACTCTCTTATCCCGGCATCCATCCTATTTTTCTTCTAGTGCTGTACCCGACCCTGCTGCCGGCCTATGAGGCCGGCAGCCGGGCAGGTGTAGTCTTCTGGTTCTTTTGCTGCCGGCTGGCATCGGTCCTGTACCTTTGCCGGCCGGCTAATGTCAGCCCTTGTCTGCCGGTCACCAAGAGTGTGGCCAGCAGCTGGGTACTACCTTGTGTAGTTGCCGGCCGGCAGCCATTGCCGGCCGACATTGGCTGTTGCCGGCCGGCAATTGCTGCCGACCGGCACATGCATTTGAACCAGAGTTCTGCCGCCTTATAGCTGTTAAGTAGTATACTTTAAAGCTAGTTATGGTGTGTGCCGGCCGGCAGGTGCCGACCGGCACGTATCCTCCTATACTGTACTAGTATTCTTCAGGATAACATATACAGTAAGAAGAAAACTATAGTATGGGTTTTGGTACAGCACTGTGTGTTCTAACACTTTTGTGTTTTCTTGCACAGTCCTTTGCTGTTGCCCTACAGATAGGAAAGTGAGTTCTTTCCTGTATATTATCCAGGATTTTAAAATCATGTCTTAGGTGTGAGCTCCACCTGTTTCCTCTGGAAACTTTGCATTGGTTACTCTAGAAGAGATTAACCATTTGATTTTATTATCTGGAAGGCTGCAGCAATGGGTTGTGAGGGAAACACAAGTGTGTGTCTTTCCTTTCTGAATTGTTATGCTATACTATGCATATCCAGTGATACATAGTTCACTTGATACTCATGGAAATTTCTTCTCTTTACAGAAGGACCCTCCGAAGTGCGTAAGTGCTTTCTGCAACGTCCGCAGCAAGAACCTCTGCGGACATGAGTTTTGTAGGAGACACGCAGCATGCGCTGTCTCCAGGGATGATCTCCGGTATTGGGACCCTCAGGTATGTACTGTGTGCACTAACCTGATTACTGAGGCCTTTGATTTCCCTAGGACGGCGGAATCAAGGGATATAGCTATGAAGAAGCTTCGTACCTGGGTAAGGGGCTTCCAAAAGAACACTTCTGGCCCTTATCTTCCAAGTGAGAAGATGAGGGCGTATCTTTTCCCTAAGGCATCAGCTGATGCAGTGATTCCCCAGCCTCAAGAGGAGATCCCCCAAGTTCAGATCCAGGTGGATGCTGAAGTCGCGGTCGCGATGCAAGACATCCAGTTAGATGACAGGATGTCTGATGTGGACGAGCGTCTGGAGGAAGACCTCCTGGCAGAAGCCCAGGATGAAGTTCAAGCCCCAGACGTTGTAGAGGAAGAGGTCGACGAGGTGTCGGCTACTCCGGTTCAGATTCCGGAGCCTATTCCCTCAACATCGGCCGGTCTCCCAGTAGAGCTGGGACAGGCCCTCTCTTCTATTGTTGGAATGATCCAACAAATGCAGAAGGAGAATCAGGAGAAGGCGGCTGCAATGGAACTGCGGATGCAGTGCCTTGCAGAATCACATGGGCCCCAGAAAAAGCTCAATGTGAAAGACCTTCCCTTGTGCTCAGATGCTAACCCATGGAGGTATGCTGAGCACATGCCGATGACGACTGGAAAGATCGTCATCTCGGATAAGCTGGGCTCAGTTCCCCTGGAGGAGGTGGAATTCTGGCCCAGCAAGGCATCATATCCGGACTGTTATGTCCGGCTGAGGAAGGAACCAGCTTCAAAGGAGGAGACAGAGCCGAAGGAGGTCATAGTGATGGACCATGCTAAGGCTCAAGCTCTACTTTCATTCTCGATGAAAGAGAGGGGCTTCTCTAACTCAAAGGTAGCCGCATTGAGCAAGAAGCTCCCTTCCTTTGTGTCCTCGCCTACTAGAGCCTTCCCCTTTTTACAGAAAGGGTTTGCGGCTGTACTAAAAGCAGTCGAGGCCGGCAAGCCTTGCCCCTCCCTGGAGGAGTGTGAACCCTTGTCGCTGGTCCTGCCTATGGACCACAAAGACTGGAAGGACGTCCATCTTACGTTCTCAGTTGGAAAGTTGGAGGCTGATATTGCCGGACGTCAGTTCGGCGAGGACCTCCCTAAGCTGTCTGACTTTCTTTTGCGAAGAGAGTTCGAGACAAAAGAAAGACTGGCTGCCTCAATGTCTCTTCAGACTACTATCGAGACGATGGCAAGTGACCCCAAGGTCCATGAAATGTTCATGGTGGTGGCCAAGACTCATCTGGCCACAATGACGAAGGACCTTTATGGCTTCGTCAAGGCAAGGAGAGCTTGTAGGGAGTTCGTGTTCACCTCGGCTACGGTGAGGCACGAGCCAAGGAAACTAATCTCCTCCAACATTTGGGGAAAAGACCTTTTCCCTACCGACTTGGTCAAAGAAGTTGTTGATAAGGCCGCCTTGGAGAATAGAAACCTTCTCCAGAAGTGGGGCTTGGCTATCAAAAGAAAGTCTTCCCCGGATGAGGGTCCTCAACCAAAGAGGAAGACTATGAGGACTAGGCTACCGTCTCGACCAGCCAAGCCTGTTAGACAGCAACAGCAACTGCAATTGCCATTGCCCCCAGTGCCAAAGATCGTGGCACAAACCCCGACCACTTTTCAGTGGGTACCCCAGGCCGTGTCGACACAGTCCACGGCATTCACCCCAGCGTTCGAAGGGCAGTCTACTTCCTTTCGAGCAAAGCCAAGTGAGATGATACCGGTAGGAGGGAGACTTCTGAAATTTCGGGATCGGTGGACCTTCGATCCCTGGGCCCACAGCCTACTCAAGAATGGACTGGGCTGGAGCTGGTACAGCACTCCACCCCCGTGCCTTCGGTTTTTCCAACACTCCACCCCCGTTATGGAGGAGTACGTTCAAGAACTGTTGGAGAAAAAAGGTGTTCCGAAGGGTGAAGCCCATCAATTTCTAAGGGAGGCTGTTTTGTGTACCCAAGAAAGACTCGGAAAAGCTCAGAGTCATTCTGGACTTGTCGCCACTCAACAAGTTCATAGTGAATTGCAAATTCAAAATGCTAACACTGCAACACATAAGGACCTTACTGCCCAAGAGGGCATATTCCGTCTCTATAGACTTGTCAGACGCCTATTGGCACATTCCAATCAGCCATCGACTCTCCCCCTACCTAGGGTTCAGGCTACAATGAAGACTATACGCCTTCGGAGCCATGCCATTCGGGCTAAACATAGCCCCAAGGATTTTTACGAAGCTTGCGAGCGTAGCTCTCAAACAATTACGCCTAAAGGGAATTCAGGTAGTAGCCTACCTGGACGACTGGTTGGTGTGGGGAGCATCCGAGACAGAATGCTTGCAAGCTTCCAGTCAAGTGATCCAATTCCTAGAGTACCTAGGCTTCAAGATCAACAGAAAAAAGTCTCGACTTTCTCCATCTCAAAACTTCTAGTGGCTGGGAATCCACTGGGACCTTTTGTCACACCGTTTCTCCATCCCGGCGAAGAAAAGGAAGGAGATAGCGGGTTCTGTCAAGAGACTTCTAGATTCCGAAAGGATATCAAGACGCGAGCAGGAGAGGGTACTGGGCTCTCTCCAGTTTGCTTCGGTGACAGACCCAGTGCTTAGAGCACAGGTAAAGGATGCAACCGGAGTTGGAGAAGTTATGCATCAAACGCGCAAAGAGATCTGAGAAGACCAGTTCCGCTTTGGCTAAGTACTCTTCTCAGGCCTTGGTCCCAAGCCAGACATCTAAAGAAGTCGGTTCTTCTTCAGCCACCTCCCCCGTCGGTGACGATTCACTCAGACGCCTTGAAGGAGGGATGGGGAGGTCACTCTCATCGGAAAAAAGTCCAGGGGACTTGGTCCAAGCTATTCAAGACCTTTCACATAAAACTTTCTAGAAGCTATGGCAGTGCTCCTTATCTTAAAGAAAGTCTCCCCGCGTCACTCGATCCACATAAGGTTGGTGATGGACAGCGAGGTAGTTGTGAGATGCTTGAATCGACAAGGATCGAGGTCACCACCTCTCAACCAGGTGATGTTGGCCATCTTCCGATAGGCGGAAAAGAAGAAGTGGTACCTGTCGGCAGTTCACCTTCAAGGAGTCCGCAATGTGACGGCGGACGCTCTATCCAGGTTCACACCGATAGAGTCGGAATGGTCCTTAGACGCAGGATCATTCTCCTTCATTCTGAATCAAGTCCCAGAACTGCAGATAGACCTCTTTGCGACGAAAGACAACAAGAAGTTGCCCCTGTACGTGTCCCCGTACGAGGACCCCTTAGCGGAAGCAGTGGACGCGATGTCCCTCGACTGGAACAGATGGTCCAAGATTTATCTGTTCCCTCCTCACAACCTTCTGTTGAGGGTCCTCAGCAAACTGAGATCCTTCAAGGGGGTAGCCGCAATAGTGGTCCACAAGTGGCCGAACAGCGTGTGGTTCCCCCTGGCATTGGAACTGTAGCTGAAGTTTGTACTGCTACCAGATCCAGTTCTGACCCAGCGAGTCCAGAAGTCAACTGTCTGCGCTTCATTACAGAAAACCCGGACCCTGCAGCTCATGATTTTCTCTCCCTAGCGGTGAGAAAGCGTTTCGGGATTTCGAAAGCCAGCATAGACTTCCTTGAGGAATATAAGTGCAAATCTACTAGAAGGCAATAGGAGTCATCTTGGAGAAAATGGGTGGCCTTTTGTCAAGGCGAAGAATCCGCAGGAGATCTTGACAGACTTCTGCTTATCTTTCTTCTCCACCTCCATGGTCAAGGATTGGCAGCTAACACGATTTCAGCGTGTAAGTCTGCTTTGACAAGACCCATTCTATATGCCTTCCAGGTCGACCTAGGTAACGAGATCTTTGATAAAGTCCCGAAAGCCTGCGCTAGGCTCAGACCTTCAACACCTCCAAAGCCCATTTCATGGTCTTTAGACAAGTTCTTCATTTCGCTTCTCTGTTGAGCAATGAAGAATGTGCGTTAAAGGATTTGACACAAAAAGTTATTTTCCTATTTGCACTCGCGTCCGGGGCCAGGGTTAGTGAGATTGTAGCCCTCTCGAGAGAGGCAGGTCGTGTTCAGTTCCTGGATGGGGGAGAACTGAACCTGTTTCCGGATCCTACGTTTCTCGCCAAGAATGAGTTACCCACCAACAGGTGGGGTCCCTGGAGAATCTGCCCTCTGAAAGAAGATGCATCTCTATGTCCAGTAGAATGCCTAAAGGTCTATCTTCATAGAACTTCGGACTTCTAGGGTGGTCAACTATTCAGGGGAGAAACATCAGGCTCAAATTTATCTCTGAATCAACTCAGAGCGAAAATCACATATTTTATTCGCAGAGCGGATCCTGACAGTACACCCGCAGGTCACGATCCGAGGAAAGTTGCCTCATCCTTAAATTTCTTTAATTGTATGGATTTTGAACATCTCCGTTCATACACTGGCTGGAAGTCTTCCAGAGTGTTCTTTCGCCACTATGCGAAGCAAGTAGAGGAACTAAAGAGATCTGTGGTAGCAGTGGGTCGCGGTGTTAACCCTACTGTTTGACTCTGCGAGGAACAGTGGTTTTAATTGGGACGATTAATTCCAGGGTGAGTGTGTAGTTGCATACTGTACTACAAACTAAGTGAGGGCACTGTGTTGCCCATGTAGACTGTTCCATTTCCAAAGGTGAACCTAGCATAAGTGCAGACATGTGTGCCGAGCGTTTCTAACGCTAATGTCATTGATTTGTAATACAGACTTTTATGACTTTGATACCTCGGTATCTTAACCCTGGATAGGTACGATGGGTCGTTTGCGACCCCGAGCGTAAAAAAAAAACAGGTTTTTCTCACGTGACTCACCCCCGTGACTGAATTTGTGGGTGATCGACCTGCAGGAGGTGTCTCCCCTACACGCTCTAGTAGTGTCCAGATGTGCATTGCTGTAGCTGTACTCCTTCCCCGATTTCTGAGACGCGTCGGGGTCGTTCGCGACCGAGTTTACCCTTCTGAGGTAGTTTGCATAATTATCAAAGTTATTACGTATTATGAAATTGTCGTAGAATGGTGCAACTTGTATAGGTTATCAGTTGTGGAAAGTCTTGGTGGATTGTTTGGCTACCATGTGCATGATTTTTTTTTTAGTTAAAATGTCGTTCATCACCACGAGGACCATTTTACCGCGAGTGCCCCTTTTTCATTTTTTTTCATTTTTTTGCCAAGTCATTTTTCCGTAAGATATTGCCAAATAGGGTCGTAAAACTTTTGCTTGTTTAGTGTTGGAAAGTGTGTCTAGATGATCTGGCTACCCATGCATGACTTTGTTTTTGTCAGATACGACGTAGTTATTGGTATATTGGGTATTTAACTGCGGTTACCAATTTCTGTTTTTTTTCAATATTTGTAAAAATTACTACGTAGTAAGGAATTGCCGTATATTATTCATTTTTTTTTCATTTTATGTGTTAGAAAGTGTGCCTTGATGGTTGGGCTAACACGTGCATGTCTTTTTTTTTATCTGAGATGCCGTATATTAGAATGTCGGGCATTTTACCGCGAGTGTCCCTTTTTCATTTTTTTTCATTTTTTGGCCAAGTCATTTTTCCGTAAGATATTGCGAAATAGTATAGTAAAACTTTTGCTTTTTTAGTGTTGGAAAGTGTGTCTAGATGATCTGGCTACCCATGCGTGATTTTGTTTTTGTCAGATACGACGTAGTTATTGGTATATTGGGTATTTAACTGCGGTTGCCAATTTCTGTTTTTTTTCAATATTTGTAAAAATTTACTACGTAGTAAGGAATTGCCGTATATTATTGATTTTTTTTTCATGTTTGTTTTAGAAAGTGTGCCTTGATGGTTGGGCTAACACGTGCATGTCTTTTTTTTTCATCTGAGATGCCGTATATTAGAATGTTGGGCATTTTTCCGCGAGTGCCCCTTTTTATTTGTTTTGCATTTTTTTGCTTAGTCATGTTACCGTAAGGAATTGACAAGTAGTATCGCAAAACTTATATTTTTATAGTGTTGGAAAGTGTTTCTAGATGATCTGGCTACCCATGCCTATTTTTTTTTTAGCCAGATATGGCGTATATATAAGTATGTGTTCGATTTTCCTGTGATTGCCATATTTTCGTTTTTTCCCATTTCTTTCAAAATTACTACGTACTAAGGAACTATCACAGAGTAATATTTCATTTATATGTTTATTTGTCGGAAAATGTGCCTTGATGGTTTGCCTAGCACGTGGCTGAAATTTTTTTTTTTTCTGAAATGCCGTATATTAGAATGGCCATTTTTCCACGATTGCCCCTTTTTATTTGTTTTGCATTTTTTTGTTTAGTCATGTTATCGTAAGGAATTGGCAAGTAGTGTCGCAAAACTTATAATTTTATAGTGTTGGAAAGTGTTTCTAGATGATCTGGCTACCCATGCCTATCTTCTTTTTTTAGCCAGATATGGCGTATATATAGGTATGTGTTCGATTTTCCTGTGATTGCCATTTTTTCGTTTTTTCCCATTTCTTTCAAAATTACTACGTACTAAGGAACTATCACAGAGTAATTATTCATTTGGATGTTTATTTGTCGGAAAATGTGCCTTGATGGTTTGCCTAGCACGTGGCTGAATTTTTTTTTTCTGAAATGCCGTATATTAGAATGTTAGCCATTTTTCCGCGAGTGCCCCTTTTTATTTGTTTTGCATTTTTTTGCTTAGTCATGTTACCGTAAGGAATTGGCAAGTAGTGTCGCAAAACTTATACTTCTATAGTGTTGGAAAGTGTTTCTAGATGATCTGGCTACCCATGCCTATCTTTTTTTTAGCCAGATATGGCGTATATATAGGTATGTGTTCGATTTTCCGGTGATTGCCATTTTTTCGTTTTTTCCCAATTCTTTCAAAATTACTACGTACTAAGGAACTATCACAGAGTAATGATTCCTCTAGATGTTTATTTGTCGGAAAATTTTGTTTACTTTTTTTTTGATTGAATATCATCAAATTTTTTTAGCTAAAATATTATATTGTTTTACATTTTTTTTTTCGATTTTATTTCCCTTCAAAACAATTTTTTTGGGTCAGAATTTTAATTTTATAGTCGTAAAATAATCGACAATTATCCAGCAACCCACCATACAATTTTTATGCATATCCAATAATAATTAGATTAGTAAATAACACCTTGAAATTGACATACCCTTCCTACATTTCAAGTGGCAGATTAGGGAGTCTGAGTCAGTGTGGTTGGCGGCCATTTTGTGGACATATCCGAAGCGTAAGCTGCCCTATCTATATATATTCTTGTTCCCTATAGAATTTGTGATATTTTCGTATATTTTTACCTGCATAAATATCATATTATATATTAAATATATGTATTTTTTTACGAAATTTCTAAGTACTCAAAAAATTACCTTTAGATATGGCCCCTGATATAAATGTAATTTACAAAATAATGAAGATTTTTTTACATATTTCTATTTTAGGATAACATATGTTTATTCCCTAAAAAAATTAGCCACTTCCTATTTCATTTGGGTACCCAAAAAAATTCATGAAATTTGGACAAATTTTTTTGGCCAAAAAAAGTTACCCTTTTTTTCTCATTTCAGATCTTCACCTCCATGGGTCTGACTTCATCCTAAATACATCAAGATGTGTCCTAAACATTCAAGAATCAATTCCT
>NC_090737.1:43727499-43734999 GCF_036898095.1 Palaemon carinicauda | reverse complement strand
TTGTAAGAACCTAAATAAAGAATAGCTAAAATACTATAATTTTGGAAATTTATTATTTTCACTGTTTATTCTTCTCTTGTTGTTTATTAATTTCCTTTTTTTATTTCCTCAATGGGCTATTTTTTCCTATTGGAGCCCTTGGGTTTGTAGCATCTTGCTTTTCCAACTAGGTTTGTAGCCTAGCTAGTAATAATAATAATAATAATAATAATAATAATAATAATAATAATAATAATAATTGGGTTAGAAAAATATGTATTTTATCTAATTTGATAATCTCTCTCTCTCTCTCTCTCTCTCTCTCTCTCTCTCTCTCTCTCTCTTAGAGACACAGACGCACACACGCACACACACATAAACAACAATATTGAGATAAAGGACCAAACAATTTCAAAATCATGCTAGATATGACAGTAGCAGATAGTCATATCTATGAAAGTCTTGAAACTGAAAGATATATTTGCAGGAATATTTGCAACCCCAGTTTTCGTTTTGAAATGAGATTGACTTCATATTCAAATATTAGGTTAAAAGAATATACCAGTTACTATCCTTTGTGTAGGCATATGTGTGTGTTTGTGTTTGTGTAATATTTATAGGGACAACATTGCTGAACGCTGAAACTAATTCACCTGTATCGAGAGCAAATGACAGAGTTTGGGAGAAACTGCTGGGTATTTTAAATTGAACAAATGTTTCATGAAATTAATTGAGAGCATTAAAATTACACATTAAACAAATGAAAAAGGAAATGGACGTCGATGTTGTGTATTTTGTAAGAAGTGCATTACTTGTTATTGAAGTTTTAATGTTGTTACTTCTCTATGTAATAATAATTATAGTAATAAAAATAATGATAATAATAATAATAATAATAATTATTATTATTATTATTATTATTATTATTATTATTGTTATCATTATTTTTAGTATTAAATTATTATTATTATTATTATTATTATTATTATTATTATCATTATTATTATTATTATTATTATTATTATTATTATTATTATTATAATAAACACATTTTACAATAACATTTGAAATTGAATATAATCCTTGAATAAATAATTTCCTGTGAATTACTTTTATGATTTAAAAAATAGATTTACTTATATGTGGACAAAATATCCTGCATATTCAATTATTCACTAACGTAGGCAAATGAGAGATTATTTCATTTTACATAATAATTGGTAGTTGTTATAATCCTGATCTCATTGTAAGCCTTCATTAATACTAATTTTGGTCATATAATGGAAGAAACTTAATCAGAATATGAATAACGGTTATTAACAAAAAAATTTCAATATCGAAATCCAGTGTCAATACGTTTCAATAAATCTGAGAAAATTTAAATATCTATATTTGACAAGATAAGATTGATTTGGAAAAAATAATGATCAAAGAAAAATTAAATGGAGTCTATAATCAAGAGAAAAAAAAAGAAAGTTTACAGAAAGATGCATTCTTTTAAAACCATGTAAATATCTGTATTTTTAGGAAATTCTTTACATATTTCATATGCTGTAAGTTGTACTTTTTCGCATCCAATAAGTCTGTGAAAGCGTATGAATATATCTATCTAGAATCATAAACATTAGGTTTTTGGATGTACACAATGATAAAGAGACAGAGTAAACCATTATTTCATCCTTGGTTATGGATTGTCTTAAAGTTAATTTGTCAATATTTCTTTAGATATATAAACATCAATGGAATGTATATTACATAGAAATAAAGGAGTCGTCTAGCATTTCTAAAAAGTAGTTATCTGGGCTAAAAATTATTTATTTCCACTAACAATGGAAACAAATAAGAATAGTTCTTCTAAACATAACATATAGTCTAAAAGCTGTATATTAGCCTAGGCAGAGGGCGTTTGTGGCACGGAAGTGTATACAGCTGTTCTCTTCATAAAATTATTACATTATGTCTAGGAATGATTTCTAGCTTGGATACACATTACTAGTATGGGGAGATTTTCTTCAAAATAGCCGCAAAGATGGCCGACGGACCCAATCAGAAAACTGCCCATATCTCGAGAACTGATGCTTCTAGAGGAAAACTACATAAGACTGAATTTGTTCAAAAAACGTTCCTACATCATAAGAATACAATTTTGTTTAGTTTATTTGCTAATTGTGTTAATATAAGGATATGATATGTAATTAAATTGTTGAATTGACCAGCTAAGCGATAATTCTTTTAAAGCAAAACCTATACTCACTTCATTATATCTTGCGTTAACTAATGCGGCGTCAGCTGAACATATGTTATAATATTTAAAAGATAAAAGGTTATCTAGAAAGATAAAGCAGTAACTAGGCACGGAAAATCTATATATAATTATCTGTAATCTCCACGAATATGTTCATCAGATGGTATACAATATACTTATCAAGTATAGTGTTACATTATACACGCCCCGTTGGCATTATTGGGTTGTCCTTAGTTTGAATTTCATAATGTTTTTTTACGTGATCTATGTGAAGCCATATGTACTAGCTTTGAAATGATGACAACTGAATCAATAATCAACCAATCAATCATATTGTAAACTGAAAATTCCTTTCAAAACCACTTTTTTTTGGGGGGGGGGGGGGTATTTAGCTGTCTCGTCTACCAGTGCGTTTGTAGATAACATATATAAAACTGGCCTTTATATACTATTATTGTTTAACTTTCCAGGAGCACAAAATCTTGTGCATGGCACCAAGTTCATTCGACATTCACATGAGTTTGTTCTGTAACAGATCCTGCAATTTCACGGGTTTTGGAAAATCTACATTTATTGGCTCTGTAATAATTTGAGGACTCCATCCTGGCTTTTGCTTTTCATATTCATAAAGACATGGATCATGAATGCCTACATCATCCTTTGATAAATTGTACCATATGTTTGCCTGCAGATACGTCCTTTTGATGTGGAGTTTTAGACTAGAAGTTTATGGTATCTTCATAAGATCCAAATTCTTTATGCGATGGTACCTGAAGAGGCGCAGATCATTTATTTTTTCAGAATTTTTTAACCTTTTAGTCAAATCCTCCTCAACATTTTCTAGCATGATGTCTACTATACCCCCCCCCCTCCCGAAAGGTCTTCATGAATATAAGCTCAATATTTTCCTTGTTTTAGAAAAGCATGCTTTGTTCCAACCTTGATAGTCGTGTCACAACTACTAAGTGAACAAATAGCCAGTAATGTTTCAGTAACTATATTCTATAATACTTCTCATATTTCATGTATTAGGAGTTATCGTCATTTTTGGCCCAGTCCAGAAAGAGTCAAAAGTTTCTTCAAACCATTTGGTTAAAAATAAAATGTGATAGTAGTAAATGGCACGCACACATACATCAGTCTCTGAAAAAGTAATTGATAGACTTTATACCATTGCAGATTTAACAGCTTGATTAATGTGAATGAACAATATTTCATCTGCTTTTTCAAGAGAAGACCTCAACTCATGTGTCTTTGTCATATGTTCATTTTGTACTTTCAATGCTCCTTCCCCAATTATACAACTTAGAAATACAGTTACTCTTGACAATATTTCTTGATGTTGCAAAGCAAAGGTTTGAAAGAGTTTCTGGAGCTGATTTCTATCATGGATTGAACACCAAAAACCATCCTTATCTTTTGGTTAGTCTGTCAAACTAATATTGTTATGTGAATAGGATCTTTCTTGGTGCCTCCAAGTCTTTTTATAACTTTTATACAGCTCTCCTGATATAGATCAAGACTTCATAAACTCATTTACATATTATGCAGGTTGTGGATGCAAGACACTAATCTAGTGTAACTCCCAAATTCTTTCCATCTCATGATCTAATTCAGTTTTTTAGTGTTAGTAGTTCTCCATCTTTTAAGAAGAAGGATTTACCAATACTTGTTAGTTTTCAAGTTAACAGTCTATCAATAGGGTATCCTCACTCTCTACCTATCTTTAATTTCTTCTGAGCAGTAGATGCCTCTTTTTCTACATTAACTCCTTTTTTTCAGTGTTACCTCCCAAAGCCTTCTTATTTGACAGAGGACGAAATAGTGCTTGGACTTTTCTTTGAAGCCTCTGGC
Source organism: Palaemon carinicauda (assembly GCF_036898095.1). Lineage (NCBI taxonomy): Eukaryota > Metazoa > Arthropoda > Malacostraca > Decapoda > Palaemonidae > Palaemon > Palaemon carinicauda. The sequence goes on along the minus strand of NC_090737.1, from coordinate 43,730,921 downwards.
AAGTGCTTTTCTGTTGCAAAGTTAAATACTTAGTCTTGGGCTGTTAAACCAAATAGATAATTCCTATCAGAAATGAAATCCACCATATTCATGATAAAAAGATTATCCTTCCGAGTTATAATATCCGAAAGCAGGTAATACACGACATACTTATCCTCTTCCGTTATTCCAAAATATCATTAATGGGGCATGTATAGTAAAGGACGATATCATTCATGGTCCACGTTATCATGAATATGAAGAAAAAGAGACAGGATGCAGTCCTCAAATTATTACAGAGCCAATACCTGAGGATTTTCCTAACCCTTAAAATTGCAAGATCTATTACAGAATAAAATCATGTTTATGCCTATTTAACTCGCTATTATGCTCAAGATGTTGTGTTTTGGAAATTCAAGCAATTACAAAAATAATAGTATATAGAGGCCAGTTATGTCATTTTATCTACAAAGACACCGGTGGACGAGGCAGCTAGAGATTTTCTCCAAAATATTGGTTTTGAAAGGAGTTTTCAGTTTAAAATATGATTGATTGTTTGATTATTTATTCAGTTGTCAGTATTTCAGAGTTGTTGTATATATCTTCGCATACATCATATACCAGCCATTGTGTAATTCAAGCTAAGGACAACCCAATAAGACCAATGTGGCCTGTATAATATGACACTATAATTAATATGTATTTACAATCTGATGTACATATTCGTGGAGATTACAGATAACTGTATATATGTTTTTTTGCTTAGTTAATGTTTTATCGTTCTATTTTACATTTCATTTATTGAATATCATAACACATATGTTCAGCTGACGCCACATGATATAATGAACTGAAGGAAGGTTTTGTTTTAAAAGAATTATCGCTTATAGTACAATCAATCGAGCTGATTTGTTGGCTGAACCTCAAGCAAATTGCAAACAATTTATAACAATGAATAACCTCTCTCCCACATAAAAAAAAAAGTTAACCAAAATTAACCTTGCGGAAAGGGGTCAACGGTGTCGAGAAAATTTGTAAAAAAAATTGGTCGAGAAAAATCGACGTCCGGGTTTTGGTATGTGACTTTTGTTGGTTATTGGGTAACGTATGCTACATACTGTGTGTATATATATATATATATATATATATAGATAGATAGATAGATAATGTATATGTATATGTATATGTATATGTATATGTGTATGTGTGTATATATTTATATATATATATATATATATATATATGTAGATGTATATGTGTATATGTATATATGTATATATGTATATATGAATATATGTATATATGTATATATATATATATATATATATAGATTTACAGTATCTTTATATATATTAATATAATTATATATATATATATATATATGTATATATATATATATATATATATATGTATATATATATATATATATATATATGTATATATATATATATATATATATATTACCAAAATACAAAATACTCAAAAATGCCAAATGTAGCAATGTGAAATTTGATAGACAAACAGTTTTTATAAAGTTGAATACGATCATCACTTCTTATGCCTTATTTTTGTCTCTTTTGATGTATTACTGCCGGAGCTTAATATTCTGTGATATTCCAATTTCAGGTTGGCCAAAGTGAAGTACCGTTAACTATGGATGCTGACAACTTCTATTTGCAACAATGAACTGCCCAGTAATGAAGAAACATTCATCGTCAGCCAGAGGGGAATCAATGAACTGCCCAGTAATGAAGAAACATTCATCGACAGCCAGAGGAGAATCTATACAATTAACAGAGCTTCTGAACAACGTGGAGAGAAGATCATAATTCTGATTGGTCAACGTATTCACAAGAAATGCAGACAGCTTTGGATCAACCCCAAATACATAGAAATTGACCGTAAAAACAGGTCCACCTATGATGAAATGCCATCCCGTGCAAGCCGCTCTTTGTGTGAGTTTAACTTTAAGGGACATTGTCTTTTTTTGTGAGTCTGTTGGTGTTAATGTGTCACTGACCCCTTTAATGGTGTTCAAATTAAAAAAAAAAAAAAGGATGTTTTCCTGGCTAATCAAGAAAGCAACCAACTGTTCATCAAATTTCTGGGAAACAGTTTGGAGGAAGCAGATTGTAAAGTAGTCCATGCATCTGGAGACGCTGACGTATTGATTGTGAGGACTGCTCTAGAACTGGCACAGACAGGAGAAACCATTTTGATAACAGATGACACTGACCTATTGGTCCTTCTATGTTATCATTCCAATAGAGATGATGGTTACAACATCTACTTCACGCCACAACCAAAGGCTAGTGCAAAAAGTGTGAAAGTCTGGAACATTAAAGAGATGAGGAAATCTTTGGGAGATGTGGTCTGTTCCAGCAATCTTTTCATCCATGCACTACAGGGTTGTGATTTTACATCCAGTGTTCATGGAATTGGGAAGGAAGCGTCCCTTTGAGAGGTGATGAGCAATAGAAACTTCCTCAAACCGGCAGAAGTGTTTGGCAAGGAGAATAGTGCAGAAGCAGTAAAGGTTATTGAAGCTGGAGAGAAGACTTTAGTGTGCCTGTAAAATGGTAATGATGTGGAAAACATCAATCATATCCGACTGAGGCGCTTTAAGGAAAAGGTTGCTAAAAGCTCAAAGTATGTTGAGGCCAAATCATTGCCACCAACAAGAGTACCAACGAAATTCCACAACCTTCGAGTTTACTTCCAAATTCGGGATTGGAAAGGTAAAAACAAGATAAAACCTGACGAGTAGGGATGGGAACTTTCAGAAGGTAAATTACAACCAATCAAGACTGACTTGCCAACTGGTCCTGTAAATTTGTTGGCTATATTTAGGTATAACTGTACTTCAGGGTGTACTACAGCAAGATACAGTTGCAGGAAGCATGACATTCATTGTTCAAACTTGTGTGGTAATTGCAAAGGGCTCCACTGCACCAACTCACCACAGCCAGATCTTGGTGATGATGAAGTTATCTTTGACTAGTTCTTGACAAGAAATGTTCTTTGGTCCGATCATGAACTTTTTCTGTGGTTATTATGCAAGAGCCTTGCCCCAGCATTCGACCAACTACCCATGCCTTTATCATAAATTGTACTTATTTGAACCTATTTTTTACTAAATGTCAGGAACTAATGTGAAAATTGTTGCCTTGAAAAAGGCTACTTAGTCTATTTTCGTACCTTTTATATTCATATTTGTATAAGAAATAAAAAAAAAAGCATATAAAAATGGAAGGACTAGTCATTATCTGGTGTTAGTTTATCATTAAGCATATAGCTACCTATCATTAAAATTTAAAACACCAAGAAAATGTCAACTTGGCTTAGGATTGGCGCTGTGTGGGTTTTCATGCAAAATATCTTTTTGTTTTTTTTCTAATTTAATAAAGGTTATTTATTTTTTTTCTCAGGAAAAACGTTTATTT
>NC_090737.1:43714999-43719999 GCF_036898095.1 Palaemon carinicauda | reverse complement strand
CAGGTAACGATGTCCTTGTGATGTGGGCAGGGGATCTAAAACGTTGACGTGAATGTGTGCAAAATCACGCTGAGGTTGAGGAAAGGTGCCCACTCCTGAATCCATGTGTTGATGTACTTTGAAAGTTTGGCAAGAAGTATAGGCACAGACCTAATCCTTAGCATCCTTAGAAATGCCGTGCCAAGTAAACATCGTCTCCAGCAGCTGTGCAGTAGAAAGGCATGAGGGATGTGAAAGGCCGTGAATGAAATCAAACACCTGCCGGCGCATGGGAGCAGGAATCCAAGGTCGCGGTCTACCAGTAATGACGTCACAGAGGAGGGTGGTGTTGGAGTCTTCGAGGGGGAAGTCTTCCCAACGGAGGGACGTGCAGGATGTCCTACATGCTTGATACTCGGGATCCTGTCGTTGGGCTTCAGGTAGGGCGTTGTAATCCAATCCCAGTTGAACAGCAGCCAACATGTTTCTTGACAGGGCATCGGCAACGGGATTCATTTTTCCAGGGATGTATTGAAGGGTGCAATTGTATTCAGCCACGGCGGAGAGACGTTGGCGTTGACGGGCGGACCAGGCGCCAGACTGTCGAGTGAAGGCGTACACCAGAGGCATCTGGTTTGTGCGAATGACGAAGGGCGTACCTTCTAAGAAATGGCGAAAGTGACGGACACCTAAGTGCACCGCGTGCAACTCGCGATAGAAGGCAGAATAATCTGATTCTGCCTTGGACAGTTTTCTGTTGAAGAAGGCCAATGGCCGTGGCGAGCCGTTGACCACCAGCTCAAGTACCAATAGTGATGTTGCTGGCATCGGTGAAGAGAAGGAGAGGGGCATGTGGGATAGGAAAAGTGAGAGCTGCAGCGGATGATATAGCCTTCTTTGCATTGCAGAACGCCGCTTCTTAAAGGGGACCCCACTTCAGGTCCTTTGGCTTGCCTTTGAGGGAGATGTAGAGGGGAGCAAGAGTGGCGGCAATGACTGGCAGAAAATGGTGATAATAGTTGATCATGCCCAAGAATTCCTGCAGAGCTTTGACGATCGAGGGCGCGGGGAAGTCCTGAACGGCTGCTACCTTCTCAGGGAGGGGATGGACTCCTTCAGGAGTGATGCGGTGCCATAAGAACGACACTTTGTTGGCGCCAAAGGTATACTTGTCGTACCGGACTGTAAGGTTGTTTTGTTGCAGGAGGTCGAGCACAATGCACAGGGGATGGAGATGTACCTCTTGTGAGGAGGAGAACACAAGTATGTCGTCCACATAACATACACAGAAGGGGAGGTCCCCTAAGACGCCGTCCATGAGACGTTGAAATGTGGCCCCAGCATTTTGAACGCCAAAACAGGAGTATTTGAAGGTGTATGTACCAAACGGGGTGGTGATGGTGGTCTTTGTGATGTCATCTGGGTTCACAGGCACCTGATAATACCTCTTCAGGAGGTCAAGCGTAGAGAAAACCTTCGCCTTGTGCAAGTAGGAGGTCACGTCGGCAATATTTGGGAGGGGGTAGTGATCCGGTTCTGTTTGCATGTTCAGCCTCCTGTAATCCTCCCCACAGAAGAAGGGAGGAGTCTTTCTTCACTACGATGTGTAAGGGTGATGACCATGAGCTGGAGGCCGATTCCTCCATTTCAGCGAATGTCTGTTTGGCGGGTGACTTCGTTCCGGTGCCAGACGTCTGAATTTTGTGAAGACGGGGGGTCCCGTCGTCTTGATATGGTGATAAATACCGTGCTTGGCAGGAGCCGTGGGCGTTTGGCGAAGTTCTGTACAGAAAACTTCTGGATACGACGTGAGGAGGTGGGCATAGGCATCCGTGGGTGCGCTGATGTGGACAGCGAGGCTGGAGGGGGAAGGTTGAAGAAGTGTCGACAAGTACAAGTCTGTGTTGACCAATCATCGGTGGGCGACATCGACCAGATGGTGGAAATGAGAGAGGAAATCCGCACTGAGGATTGGCAATGTGATGTCAGCAATGAGAAACTTTCAATTAAATTTACTGTTTCCGAAAGATAATGTGAGGTTCTTGTAACCTTAGGTGGGTATCGCAGATTCGTTGGCAGCTACCAAGTGGACTTCGGCAGACGTAGACAGACTACATCGTGTCCTGAAGAGTTCCCATGGCAAAAGAGAACGACAAGCACCTGTGTCTACCAAAAATCACACTCCTGTTCCTGCATCATGTAAAAAGAAAAGATTAGAATCACAGGAGGCCACCGCCACGAGTGATGGCCTACTTACACGTTTTTTGGCCATTGACAATTCTTGGCACATTTCTTTGCGGTCGCCCTGCATCTGAAGTGGTAGTAGCAAAACTGCAGTGGATGAGAGGTTGTGAGTGGCTGTAGGAGTTGTTGGTTGGGGCGCGAGCGAGTGGTGGGTGGTGGGTGGCTTTGTCGCTGCTTCGGCACGTCACGGATTAGGCATGTATGTCCTACGGCATTCACGTCAGCTACTGTTGACGTTAAATGGGCGTCCTCTTCGTCAGGGGTGGAGGCGTTCATGGAGGTCTTGAAGTGGCTCTCCATAAGGGCGTCGGCTTCCGTCATCAAGTCCTTTATGGGTAAACTATCAACATCGGGCATGGCAGTACGTATAGGTCCGGGTAAACAGCGTATCCAAAGGGCACCAAGTAGGTTCACCTCACAAAGAGAGCCGCCTGAGGCAGGTTGCAGCCGAGCGATACCGGTCATTTCCCTTAGGGCGAGCGAAGCCCTTTGGTCCCCCAATGGTTGTTTTAGAGCTGAAAAAGCCTTGCTATACGGTCGGCTGGCGACGGCGAGTACTGCTGCAGAAGGTATGTTTTAAGGGCGTCATACGCTATTGGGGTGTCTCCTTGTTCACAAAGTCAGTCGGATATTTCCGGTAAGGTGTCCTCGAGTATCGCTGCGAGAACATAATCTGCTTTGGTGGTTGAGCGAGTCACGCCCCTGATGTGGAACTGGACTTCTGCATGTTGAAACCAAGCAAACGCTTCTTCACTGGTGAATGACAAAAGTTTCAATGAGGGAGCCTCAGCATTAACTTCCATAGAGTACGCCATAGTACCAACAACGGAGGGGCGAGGGGTGGTGGAAGTCGGGAGGAGCGAGTCGACTTCTGGTGTCACCAATTTGACGGGCCGAGAGAAGGTTGTGACTCAAAGACAAGATGAAAGCAACGGAGTGAGTTTATTATAGAACACTCTCTTTTATATACAAAAGCTCAATGCAACAGAAAATTCTATGTTCAAAGTCGACACCGTTAACGGTGCGAAAAACAAGCATGTTTATTTAGGTTCTTTTTATTGCGAGGGAATAGCGGAGATACAAGCATAATATATACACAAAATGAACTATATACGATCGTGTGACACACGGTTTGTACAAAGTAATAGAATATAAGGTAAAACACCATTCTGCATCAGTAGAGAAAGTTTCGTATAGTTTTAATGAATGAATGACTTTGGATAATGAGTGGAGAGAGAACAAGGTCGCCTAGGGAAAAATCCTTGATGGAACCACTTCTCTCTTGAGGACAGGAAGAAATATTATAGCCATTTTTTTACGGTGTACTGCACAGTAACCTTACACCATTTTTTTTTTATTATTTATCTGAATTTTTATATTTTTCTTCCAAGTCTCTTATCGTTTGATAAGAAGAATTTCCCAAATCCTACTTTGAAACTTCCTCATTCAAAGAGCAAAATACATTGTTGTTTGTTAATCGATATAAGTACATATGTATACACATCTCACTGTTATGTTTAGACAAAAAGATAGTAGCATACCTATAAGTTATCAGTGGTCGATGACTTTTAGGGAGTAGCTCAAGTCCTCCCCCGAATTTAAATTTGTTGTTTTTGGTTTTTTATCAAGTTAGACTAATTATCAAAGGAAAAAGAACACAAACAATAGATAACAGACCTAGGGATTCCACAAACCTGGCTGTCTATTAGAGTTCTTATGCATAGTAGAAAAGACGTTGATTCATAGCAATCTTAAACATTGAATATTTACTTAGGACCTAATTATTACTAGTTCCCAGCTCACCTATGTGCTTTCCAACTTTTATTCATCTTCCATCCCCACCCCTCGTAAAAGAAATGAAAAGCGAAACTCCTACTTATTTAAAATCATTGACGTCATTCCTATGATTATTTCCCAATCAAAATCCTTGAAAGGTAGTATACAGTATATGATCAATATACAAGCTTTTATTTCAAGATGAATGTTTTATATGAAAACATTGTAATTCCCTAGCATTTTTGATGATGCGAGTTCATAGAATAATTTTGTATGATCCAAAATTTATATGTGAACACAAAATATAGTATTAGTCTCCTGATTTGAAGAAATGTTTTTTTTTTTTTTTTTTTTTTTTTTTTTTTTTTTTTTTTTTTTTTTTTTTTTTTAAGTTACCACTTTAAATTTTTAGTAACGATTTATTGTTGTAACTTTGAAACCCAAAAATTACCTCAGAATTTCTAAGACAAAAATATAATTAGGAGTATGCTTCGATTTTGTAAACAAAAACATTCGCTGTCTATCTCTGATTTTGTTTTAATAATTCATTGGCTAAATACAATTCATGAATAGTATCTATTTTGTGGCGTTTATATACGTAAGTACATATTCTCTACTTTACATACTCGTTATATGTTACATAATTCAACAAAAATATACACATACGAAAAACGGAGGCAATGTATATAACATTATTTATTGATATATATCATTTGAGGGTCGCATTAGAAATGAAAACTAGATCCCATTTGCTGTCTTGTATACACCTTTCAACATATGATAGGACGATGAATCTCACGTATAATTATCTTTTACCTCATCAGCTGATTTACACCGTTCCATAATGGCTCATCTGTAATGTATGTACTTCAATTCACTGTTGGTGTTCAGTGTTTCATGCAATCAGGGAAAGGCTGAGAATCACAGTGATTCGAAGTAAAACTAATGTAGTAAAGTTATTTGGGCTAGTATTAGCATGTTATTATTATTATTATTATTAT
>NC_090737.1:43702499-43709999 GCF_036898095.1 Palaemon carinicauda | reverse complement strand
TATATATATATATATATATATATATATATATATATATATATATATATATATATATATATATATATATATATATATATATATATATATATATAATTTGACTTGCGCTGTCATTATGTGTTATTCAACTAAATATCAATCTAATATCAAGTTGGGAGATTTCGGAATCTCGATGGGGATATGTAGCTTTTGGATCTAATAGGAAAATTGGTAACTTTTTCGAAATGTTATCAAAACCTTATTATTCATTATTTGCTAGAATTCATAAAAAAACATATCCATAGGCAATGACTTAGAAATAGCTCGAATGAATAAAGAGAAGCGAATAAGAATAATGAATACTATGAAATAAAATAAATTACACAATAAATGAATAAAAAGTGCAAAATAGCAAGATACATAATCTCATGGCAAATGGGAAACACACTATGAAATGGTGTATCCGCGGATGATAGCTGTCAAATTATTAATGAAGCTTTGCAAGATATACATAATGTCATCGGTTTAAAATTGCAATGGCAAAAGAAATAGTTACGGGTATTATATCTAAATTTTATGTAAGAACTGTTCAACGCTGAGGGTTGGTGATATCAGAGATAAAGCAAAGCAATAGATGTTTATCTAATTTGTGTGTGAAGTGCGTCTCCTACAATTAGGCTCAAATTATCCCGGGCAATAGTCTAATAGAAACCATCTAATTAAGTTTTAAATATTATCAAAATTTTGATCTTTGAACCCAAGTGATATCATTAAAGTGTTGATGCTAAGTAGTCAAATAGATAGTCATGAAGTAAGTTTTAAATTCCTTACCAGAAATGGTATCTTTGGTTCTTAAACTTGGGTACTTCTTAGTACCTTTTATGCCCCAGACGGGTAAAACCACTCTCAGATCTTTGCTCAGAAAGCCTCTATAACGTTTACAGTGCTTCCAGAAGGCTAAAATGACTGCCGGATCTTTTGCTCAGACAGCTTCTATAACGTTTAAAATGCTTCTAGCAAATATTTAGCAGTGATTTTACCTTTCTGGAAACGTTGTAATCGTCCCAGAAGGCTAAAATCACTGTCAGATCTTGCTCAGACACCCTCTATAATGTTTACAATGCTTCCAGAATTTATGTACTGTCAAATATTTGCTCAGACAGTATCCATATTGTCTAAAAACCTTCCAAAACGCTGAAATCACTCGCAGATCTTTGCTCAGACCGTCTTGATGGAAGTCTCCCAGAGAATTATCATTCGCAATTGTGGCCAGGAGAGTTTTAACCCCTTTACACCCCATAGACACAATCATACATCCCTTCTCAGTATGGTAAGTCGTGACTCAAGTTCATTTACCTTGTTCAGATTTATCAATTGAAATCAAGTTACACATTTTTGTATGTATGATTTTTTAAACGTGTAAATTTATAATGGAAACAACTAAGCTATTTCCAAAGCAGTTAGTAATATATAAAATATCTTACATCATATTTCCAAGTACTTATTGTTAAAATGAGCAACACCATGTAAACTTACGGTTCTAATTTTGTCTTATTTCATATGCAGAGTCCATTCCACCCCGTCTTGTATCCACATTTACTCTATTCCCAGTTTTTATATAAATCAGTTGAAGTGTGGTCTACTAACCTCTAAAATTATCATCAACTCCCGTCCATCCCTACTTAGAAGGGCATTGGAGTTCTAGAATATAGAATATGTTTAACACAATGACCCCATATATGACTTCAATGCAAGTTGCAAGTTGCCATCGAGCATTGTAAGTTGAAAGGTTTAATTCATATGGCCTCTGCATATGTACAAAAAGAACAAGTCTTGTCTATATAATTCAATCATATAGCTTTACCCATTCCCCCAACAAAAATATTCATCGCTTATATTGCGTTACAGTAAACCAAGCTAGGGGAACACACGGTTTATATGATCAGAAAAAAAATGTATGCAAAATAGTATACGTTAATAAAAACAAAACAAATAATAACAAGAAATTCTGAATTCTAATCATTTTCGTAATAAATATTTTTTTGATTTTATGATTTTCTGCAACAATTGTAAAGTACGATAGAATAAAGCGAGGCAAAAAAAGAATAATATATGTAAACATATTTCCTAATGCAATGGAAGCCATGGAGGTATCTGATATTTTACACGAGGCAATTTTGTCTCTCTGTGTTTGAGATTACAGGGTAAAACACTATGTTATTTTCCAAATGTGATATTATTATTCCTCAATAATTGAAAACATATTTGATAATAGTCAGGAACTTTTTGAAATATGAATTTATTTTCCTTCCAGTCTAGAAAGGATTTCTTCAATGTTATTGAAACAGAGAATGTATGTCCAAGACATTACACCTTTTCCATTGAAATGAGATAGTTCAGTTATTTAAAATTGGACTACTTCTAACATGAGATAGAGAGTGGAATATATTCATTTTATATTAAATTCTTTTAAACCTAAGTAATGATTATAAAAGCTTTTTGAGTTTTATCATCCAACATATTATCATCTAAATTGAGTTAGCCTTCTGATCGGTGCAAAGCAGAGGTGTAAGCCAAATATTATTTATATCACTTGCAAATACTGCTGTTTATAGTGGCTTAAATGAAAGTTGATATTATGAGTATTGCAATGATAATAAGGATTATAGTCATGGCATACTTCAGAAGCCAGAACAATCCCACTTAATCCAACTTAATGATATAAACTCAAATAATAAACATGACACAAAGACTGCATGACTCAAAACCTGTCATGTATTGACTCCTCAAAACAACACTGTATAACTACTATTTTCTTTTCTATTCTTACTGAGTTAAAATATTTACTTATAAATGTACCTACAGTTGCAATTAATATCACATTGAATCAATGCAAAATAGAAAAAAAAATTACACAATGGATATTATTTAACAGAGAAACTAAGATACATTTTTTTTTATTTTATTTTATTTTATTTTTTTTTTACAAATGCCACAAATCCACGGCATATGACATCCAGATATTTTTTTTTTCAAAATATCAATAATAATAATAATAATAATAATAATAATAATAATAATAATAATAATAACAATAATAATAATAATAATAATAATAATATAGATACATGCTAATACTAGCCCAAATAACTTTACTACATTAGTTTTACTTCGAAACCCAGTGATTCTCATCCTTTCCCTGATTGCATGAAACACTGAACACCAACAGTGAATTGAAGTACATACATTACTGATGAGCCATTATGGAACGGTGTAAATCAGCTGGTGAGGTAAAAGATAACTATACGTGAGATTCATCGTCTTATCATATGTTGAAAGGTGTATACAAGGCAGCAAATGGGATCTAGTTTTCATTTCTAATGCGACCCTCGAATGATGTATATCAATAAATAATGTTTTTCGTATGTGTATATTTTTTTTTTTATTTATGTAACATATAACGAGTATGTAAAGTAGAGAATATGTACTTACGTATATAAACGCCACAAAGTAGATACTATTCAGGAATTGTATTTAGCCAATGAATTATTAAAACAAAATCAGAGATAAACAGCGAATGTTTTTGTTTACAAAATCGAAGCATACTCCTAATTATATTTTTGTCTTAGAAATTCTGAGGTGATTTTTGGGTTTCAAAGTTACAACAATAAATCGTTACTAAAAATTTAAAGTGGTAACATTTCTTCAAATCAGGAGATTAATACTATATTTTGTGTTCACATGTAAATTTTGGATCATACAAAATTATTCTATGAACTTGCATCATCAAAAATGCTAGGGAATGATTATGTTTTCATATAAAACATGTATCTTGAAATAAAAGCTAATTATAAACATTATCGTACCTGATACCTTAAAACCTTTGACCACCTAATTAATCAACCATTCGCAAGTACCAGTGATCACCCTCACCTTTTAATTTCAAATATCCCGTATACTACACCTAAAACATTATCCTCTTCTGTAAAGTAACCATGATTAATATATCTTGATTATACAGTTGTTTCTACTCACTATTTGCCCACTTCAACAGCACACACACACCATAATTAAAACGATACAGATACTACCTTTAATAACTGCATAGCCCTCTGCCAATAAACTAATATTCAAAGCTGCGAGAGAGAAAATCGGTAATAATATTATCTTTTCCTGGGATGTGGGAAAATTCTAAATTCCACTCTTGCAACATGAGACTCTACCACATTAATCGTTGATTTTTATTCTTGTATCTGTTGATGAAGGTCAGGGGATTATGATCCGTCATGACCTTAATAGGTGTATCTGAGGAGGAGAGATAAACCTGAAAATGGTTAATAGCAAATATTAAAGCTAGAGTCTCTTTCTCCACAGTGGAATACCTACGTTGGGCGGAGGACAACTTTTTTTAATAGAATGCGACAGGATGAGAAACTCCCTGCTCGTCATTCTGCAACAACACCGCTCCTACACCAACGTCACTTGCATCCGTGGCAAGAGAAAAAGGAAGTGAAAATCAGGAGCTCTCAATTCAGGGAAATTAATTAATACTCTTTTTAAATTATCAAAAGCCCTTTATGTTTCAACCGACCAGACAAAAGTTACCTTCTTTCTCAAGAGATTTGTCAACAGATCGGCTATATCCGAAAAATTCCTAACAAACCTTCGGTAATACCCACTCAAACCAAGGAATCTTCTAACATCTCTCCTACACTTAGGGAATACCATGTTTTCAATACTTTCGATATTGGCCTACTTAGGAGCAACTTTACCATTACCAACCTCATGACCCAAATATACCACCTTCGCCTTTGCGAAATAACTTTTCTTTAAATTAATTACCAAACTTGCCTTTTTCAACACCGTAAATAGTGCCCAAATATGTTTTAAATGGGTTTCCCAATCATCACTATAAATAACAATATCATCAATATACACAGCACATCCTTCTAAACTATGGACTAAATTATTCATCAACCTCTGAAAGGTGGCAGCCGCGTTCTTCATACCAAACGGCATCACTTTACATTGAAACAGTCCCTGTTGTGTTACAAAAGCAGACAGGGCCCTTGCCAATAACCTTTCAACAAATCGAATTTGCTAATGTATTTGGCCTTACCCATTCGATCAATACAATCCTCAATGCGAGGTAATGAATAACAATCAGATTTAGATAACTCATTCAATTTACGGTAATCAAAACATATCCTGAAATCACCGTCGGATTTCTTAACCAATACAACCAGTGATGACCACGGACTTTGACTAGGTTCAATTATGTCATGTTTTAACATATAATCCACTTCCTTCGCTACAACCTCATTTTTTAAGGGATTCAACCTGTAAGGAGATCGTTTCACAGGAGTGGCGCTACCTACATCTACATCATGTTCAAGTATCGAAGTCCTACCCGGTACATCCGAAAATAATTCCTTATAATTAGATACTAATTTTTTTCAAAGACCTTTGTTCTTCCTTACCTAAATGTGGAATTACTCCCGAAAGATTTTCCAATGACTTTCTATTATCCGACTGCCATTCACATCAATTAAAACAATTATCATCAAAAACCTCCCCCTCTGAAAAAGAAAAATGGTTATTGTTCTCGTAATCTACCGTATTCCCTATGGTTGCCACGGGAATGACTTTCTCCCGTTCCATATAAGTCTTCAACATATTTACATGACACAGTTGAAAAGGTTTCCTTCTTTGAGGTGTCTCCACTAAATAGTTAACTTCACTTACTTTTTTCCAAATTTTCCAAGGCCTTGAAAAAGAAGCTTTCAATGGATTCCCTGGGAAGGGTAACAAAACCAACACTTTATCGCCTACCGCAAAGTTGCGTGCCTTGGACCTTCTATCAAAAAAGTACTTCATCAATTTTTGGCTACATAATAACTTTTCACCTGCAAATTTCCAAGCCTTGGTTAATTTATCGCCTAGATTGGACACATAATCCAATAAATTAACCTCAGGGACGTCTCCCTCCCAAGACTCCCGAACCACATCGAGAGGCCCTCGAACACAATGACCAAATACAAGGTTGAAAGGCGAAAAACCCAGAGACTGACTTGGGACAGAACGAAAAGCGAATAACAAATAAGGCAATTCTTTATACCATTCAGAACCATGGCTCAAACTATACTTCTTTATCATAGACTTCAGGGTTTAATGAAATCTCTCCAGAACTCCCTGACTTTCGGGGTGACATGGAGAAGAGGTCACATGTTTTATATTTAACTCTGCCATTTTATCTTTGAAATGCCTATTCATGAAATTAGATCCAGAATCTGATTGAATTACTTTAGGCATCCCAAACCTGATAAAAAAAGTCAATTAGTATGTCAACATTTTTAATGCTTTTTATGGTACGTAGTGGTATAGCCTCGGGATATCAAGACATCCTCTCCAATATTGTCAAAATATACTCATTACCACTACGCTTCCTCGGTAATGGCCCAGCCGCATCAATAATAACTTCCTTGAAAGGTTCGGAAACTAATGGAATAGGACATAGAGGCGATTTTGGAATCCCCTGATTGGGTTTACCGACCCTCTGACAGACATCACAACTATTGACAAATTTCTTTACATCTGCCTTCAACTTCGGCCAATAATAATTCCCTAACAATTTGCAGGAAGTTTTATGAATTCCAAAATGGCCGGCCAAACCACTTTCGTGCGCCTATGACATTAACTCCTTCCTGTAACCAAAGAAAACCATTATCTGTTTCACAATTTCATGATCAACATCATCCACCTCTATAGGCCTACTCAACCTATACAAAATATTATTAATTATCTTAAATTTGGGACCAGTCATATCAGATACCTCCCCTGACTCGATAGGGAGTTCCCGAAACTCCTTTTTCTGGGCCTTGATAAGCTCTTCAGTAGTCCAATTTAACTTGTCCGTTAACATCCCAGATCTACAGCTAGGCTATCACTACAATCTAAACTACTCAAACCTACATTAATTGTTGACTCTGCAGTGTCAACAATTCTAGCACTGGAATGAGTAACTACTGCTACTCCACTATCAGGGTTTATCAATATGGGACAAGTATTATTCTTCATAGCCACATCATTCCCTATCACCACATCAACCTCCTTAACCAGGAATTTATATACTATGGCCAATTTCCAATTCCCTGCAAAGGAAGAGCAGATTAAATTAAAATTTTCAATGGCATACGATTTTACCGTATCAGGAAAACCAGCCAATAACACAAATTCTCCACTTTCCGGTACAAAATTATAAGGTAATGCCTCCCTCATGATCAAAGACTGCGCTACACCAGTATCAAGCAAAATACACACTCGTCTTTTCTCGGACGAATTGGCGAAGGAGACACTACCGAAGGACAAATATCTGCCAAAACAACCAGGTAGTCATTGGTCAGCGGACCCTGTCGGGATATTTTCTCCCTCTCTCTTTTCCACACCAATCACTGGCCTACCATTAGCATCTTGGGCTCTTTTAAACGCATAACACATACTATTCACGTGCCCCTTCTTATTGCA
>NC_090737.1:43689999-43694999 GCF_036898095.1 Palaemon carinicauda | reverse complement strand
TCCACTGGGCAGAGGGATGCTTCTTACTTCAGAGGGCAGATTCTCAAGGGACCCCACCTTTTAGTGGGTAGCTCGTTTTTGGCGAGAAACGTCGGGTCCGGAAAGAGGTTCAGATCTCCATTGCCTGTGAACTGAATGTGCCCATCATCCCTCGAGAGGGCCACTATTTCGCTAACTCTGGCTCCCGAGGCTAGTGCAAACAAGAATATCACCTTCTGAGTCAAGTCTTTCAGCAAGCAATCCTCATTATTCAGGGTTGATGCTAAATGAAAAACTTTGTCCAAAGACCATGAAATGCGCTTAGGAGGAGCCGCGGGCCGAAGTTTTGCACAAGCTTTAGGAATCTTGTTGAAGATTTCGTTGGAAAAGTGTACCTGGAAGGCATGAAGTATTGGTCTGGCCAGGGCGGATTTACATGTAGTAATCGTATTAGCTGCTAAACCTTGTTCATGAAGATGGATGAAGAAGGACAAACAGAAGTCCGTAGAAATCTCCTTAGGTTTCTTCACCTTGACAAAGGCCACCCATTTTTTCTAGGAAGACTCATATTGTGTTCTTGTTGACTTTGTCTCGTATTCTTCTAGGAAGTTGATACTCTCCCTAGAAATCCCAAACCGTTTCTTGACTGCTAAGGCGAGAAAATCATGAGATGAAGGTTCTGGGTTTTCACTGATGAAGCTAAGACAGTCAATTTCTGCACTTGCTGAGTCAGAACTGGGTCCGGCAACGGGATCAGTTTCAGGCGTAGTTCCGTTACCAGGGGGAACCAAACGCTGTTGGGCCACTTGTGTGGCCACTATTGCTGCCGTCCCCCAAAAGGATCTCAGCTTGTCGAGGACTTTCAGCAGAAGGTTGGTTGGAGGGAATAGGTAGATCTTGGACCATATGTTCCAATCTATGGACATTGCATCCATTGCTTCCGCTAGAGAATCCTCGTACGGGGCTACATACCGGGGTAGCTTCTTGTTGTCGCTCGTTGCGAAGAGGTCTATCTGCAGTCCCGGGACTTTGCGTAAGATGAAGGAGAACGATCTTGCGTCTAGGGACCATTCTGACTCTATCGGTTTGGTTCTTGATAGAGCGTCCGCTGTCACATTGCGGAACCCTTGAAGGTGGATTGCTGACAAGTGCCATCTCTTCTTTTCCGCTAAGCGGAGGATGGCTAGTATCACCTGATTTATGTGAGGCGATCTCGAGCCCTGTCGATTTAGGCATCTCATTATGACTTCGCTGTCTAGAACAAGACGGATGTGGATTGAGCAGCAGAGTTTCAGTTTCTTTAGGGAAAGAAAAACTGCCATGGCTTCCAGGAAGTTTATGTGGAAGGTTTTGAAGAGGGGAGACCAGGTTCCTAGGACTTTCCGATGAGGCATCTGTGTGAACGGTGACTGACGGAGGAGGTGGTTGTAAGGGAACCTTGTTCTTTAGGTTCTTAGTCTCAGACCATGGCTTGAGTAGGGATCGCAGACGATTTGGTGTCGGTCTTTTTAGATCTCTTCGAGCGTTTGATGCGTATTTTCTCCAGACTCCTGAAGCATCTTTTAATTGTGCTCTCAATATTGGATCTGTCACTGAGGCGAACTGGAGAGACCCCAACACTCTCTCCTGTTGCCATCTTGATATCCTTGCGGATCAAAGAAAGCTTCTGACAGATCCCGCTATCTCTTTCCGTTTCTGTGATGGAATGGAAAGGTAGTGCGACTGCAAGTTCCAGTGGACGCCCAGCCACTGAAACTTCTGAGCTGGAGACAGTCGGGATTTTCCCCGATTGATCTTGAATCCTAAGTGTTCCAGGAACTGGATCACTTCCATGGAGGCTTGCCTGCACTCTTCTTCGGATGCTGCCCACACCAGCCAGTCGTCCAGGTAGGCTACCACCTGGATTCCTTTTAGGCGTAGTTGATGAATGACTGCATTCGCAAGCTTGGTGAATACCCTTGGAGCTATGTTTAGTCCAAAGGGCATGGCTCTGAAGACGTACTGTCTTCTTTGTAGTTTGAATCCCAGGTAGGGGGAAACTTGACGGCTGATCGGGACTTGCCAGTACGCATCCGTCATGGGCAACAGGGTCCTGATGTGTTGAAGCGTCAGCATTTTGAACTTGTAGTTCACTATGAACTTGTTGAGTGGTGACAAGTCCAGAATTACTCTGATCTTTTCCGAGTCCTACTTCGGAACATAAAATAGCCTTCCTTGGAATCTGACGGACTTTGCCTTCCGTATAACTCTTTTGTTCAAGAGTTCCTGAACATATTATTCCAATATGGGGGTTGAGTGTTGGAAGAATTGAGGGAAGGTTGGTAGAGTTGAGCTCCAACTCCAACCTAGTCCGTTTTTGATTAGGCTGTGGGCCCAGGGATCGAAGGTCCAACGATCCTGGAAGTAGAAGAGTCTCCCTCCTACCGGTAGCATCTCACTTTGAGTGCTGGGAGGAGGATTTACCTCCTTGGCCACGTCCACCCCTGTTGCCCCTACCTCTGGAGGGGCGTCTGGAGGAGCCTCGAAAGGATCCTCGAGACTTCGGCCGAAAGGTCGTAGACTGCCTTTCAAACACTGGGGTGAACACTGGTGACTGAGTTGCCAGGGTTTGGGGCACCAGTTGAAAGGTGGTGGGTGGGTGTGCCACCGTCTGGGGCACCGTGGCCACGGGAAGCTGCTGTTGCTGCTTAGGCCGAGAGGGCACTCTAGGTCATTTTGATTTATTCTTCGGATGGGGACCCTCGTCAGCTGAAGATTTCCTCTTGGTGGACAAGCCCCACTTGGAAAGGAGGTTCCTGTTTTCAGTGGCGGCTGTGTCCACGACCTCTTTGACCACTTCACTTGGGAAGAGGTCTTTTCCCCAGATGTTGGAAGCTATCAGCTTCCTGGGTTCGTGCCTCACCACAGCCGAGGCGAACACGAACTCTCTACAAGCCCTTCTGGCTTTAATAAAGTTGTACAGGTCTTTAGTCACCGTCGCCAGATGGGCTTTGGCGAAGACCATGTACATGTCCGGTTTATCTGGGATGCTTGACATTGTCTCCAAGCTAGTCTGTAGAGACAAGGAAGCGGCTAAGCGTTCTTTTGTCTCCTGCTCTCTACGCTGGAGAAAGTCCGACAGCTTGGGGAGGTCTTCGCCGAACTGTCGTCCGGTAATATCTGCCTCCAGCTTCCCGACTGTGAAGGCGTTGTGGACATCCTTCCAGTCCGCATCGTCTGATGGAAAGGCTAGGGAGAAGGGTCTAAACTCTTCGAGTGTAGGGCACGGTTTCCCTGCCTCGATTGCCTTTAAGGCTGCCTTGAGCCCTTTATCCATAAAAGGGAAGGCACGTTGAGGATCAGCAATGAAGGACGGGTGCTTCTTGCTGAGAGCCGGCACCTTAGAGCTAGTGAAGGCCCTCTCCTTTAAGGTGGTGGTAAATAAGGCCTGAGCCTTAGAGAGTTCAAGGACGATCGTTTCCTTGGGCTCTGTCTCCTCTTTGGATGCTGGTTCCGTCCTGAGACGGACGTAGCAGTCCGGATAGGACCCTTTGCTGGGCCAGAATTCAATATCCTCTACTGGGACAGTACCCAGTTTATTCGGAGCTAAACGTGCCGCAACCAGTTCATGGATTTCAATCAGAAAAGAGGCCTCCTTCTCGGTCGATTTCTGTTGCATGTCTTGCACCATGGGCAGCAACGAGTGCAAAGTAATCGTAATCGAATCCAGTTGGGGCGCAGTGGAGGAAGTAGAAGTCACCGGCTCATTCCCTATGGCCGATGACACCGAAATCGTATCGGCTTTCTCCAGTAGTGGTTCGGGTGGAACATCATCCGCCTGATCCAGCTCCTCCACTAGGAGATTGTTCTCCGTCTCCTCTGAGACAACTGACATGTTGTCCTCAAGTTGGATGTTCTCCAAGGCATCCGAAACTTCAGATTCTACCGGAATCTGAACAAAGGGGATCTCATGACCGCATCCGAAGATGCCCTAGGGAAAAGACATGCCCTCATCCTTTCATGAGGAAGGTATGGGCCAGAAGTATTCTTTTCAAAACCCCTAACCCATTTACGCAGCTTCTCCCTTGCTGCGTCCCTTGACTCAGTTGACTTTTGGTCATCAAAAGCCTCTGATACTAGGTTAGTACAAACGGTACATACCTGCGGGTCCCAATACTTGAGAGCCCCCTTGGTGACAGCGCAGCGAGCATGGGCCCTGCACATGTCGTGGCCGCAGAAGTTCTTACTGCGGACCCGGCAAAAACTATTCCCGCATCCGGGATGCTCCTCCTGTAAAGAAAGGAAGTCTATTAGTATTCGGTGAAATTCTCAAATTTCATCATACATAATATGTTATATTAGCTTGGATAGGGTAAGCTATAAGTAGGAAAGACACCTACATGGGTTTCCTGTCCAGCCAATTGCTATGACCTCCTCAAATATTGAAAACAGAATTCTTAAGAATCTTTAGGGGAAGATGATATCCTATGATATTAGTGTATCTTAACACAATCTTCCAGTTTCAATAATGGGAATTAAGGACAATAATGGATCATATCCAATAAAGGGAGAGAGAATCGCTCTCTTATATGTGATGGTCTCACAATAGGCTGCCCATGAAGCACCTTGTAGGTTGGAAAACTTTGGGCTACAGCACTGACTGTTTGGCAACAAGTTGTCAGACTTGTCAGGCGTGCCGGCACCTGCCGGGCCTTCCGGCATCTGCCGGCCTATACTGGGCTATTGAAGGCAAGTATTGTCTCCATAACATTGAGTGATAGGCCACCGGCAGCGGCTCTGCCGGTTGCCGGTGGTTCTGCCGGCGTCGGCGGCTCTGCCGGCCGGCAATAGCCCTGTCGGCTGCCGGCGGCGGCGGCACTGCCGGCCGGCAGTAGTATCCGCCGGCAGCGGCAGCTCTGCAAGCAGGCAGCGGCAGCTCTGCCGGCTGCCGGCGGTGTCAGTGATACTGCCGGCCGGCGTTGGCTCTGCCGGCCGGCAGCCGAGGATCCTACCATCAAGGGAAACCAAGGCAGTCGGCGGCA
>NC_090737.1:43672499-43679999 GCF_036898095.1 Palaemon carinicauda | reverse complement strand
AAAAAATTTCAGCCACGTGCTAGGCAAACCATCAAGGCACATTTTCCGACAAATAAACATATAAATGAATCATTACTCTGTGATAGTTCCTTAGTACGTAGTAATTTTGAAAGAAATGGGAAAAAACGAAAATATGGCAATCACAGGAAAATCGAACACATACCTATATATACGCCATATCTGGCTAAAAAAAAAGATAGGCATGGGTAACCAGATCATCTAGAAACACATTCCAACACTATAAAAATATAAGTTTTGCGACAATTCTTGCCAATTCCTTACGGTAACATGACTAAGTAAAAAAATGAAAAACAAATAAAAAGGGGCACTCACGGAAAAATGGCCAACATTTTATTATAGGCATTTCAGAAAAAAAAATTTCAGCCACGTGCTGGGCAAACCATCAAGGCACATTTTCCGACAAATAAACATCTAAATGAATCATTACTCTGTGATAGTTCCTTAGTACGTAGTAATTTTGAAAGAAATGGGAAAAAACGAAAATATGGCAATCACAGGAAAATCGAACACATACCTATATATACGCTATATCTGGCTAAAAAAAAATAGGCATGGGTAGCCAGATCATCTAGAAACACTTTCCAACACTATAAAAATATAAGTTTTGCGACACTACTTGCCAATTCCTTACGGTAACATGACTAAGCAAAAAAATGCAAAACAAATAAAAAGGGGCACTCGCGGAAAAATGCCCAACATTCTAATATACGGCATCTCAGATAAAAAAAAAGACATGCACGTGTTAGCCCAACCATCAAGGCACACTTTCTAACACATAAACATGAAAAAAATCAATAATATACGGAAATTCCTTACTACGTAGTAAATTTTTACAAATATTGAAAAAAAACAGAAATTGGCAACCGCAGTTAAATACCCAATATACCAATAACTACGTTGTATCTGACAAAAACAAAGTCACGCATGTGTAGCCAGATCATCTAGACACACTTTCCAACACTAAAAAAGCAAAAGTTTTACGACACTATTTGGCATTATCTTACGGAAAAATGACTTGGCAAAAAAATGAAAAAAAAATGAAAAAGGGGCACTCGCGGTAAAATGGTCCTCGTGGTGATGAACGACATTTTAACTGAAAAAAAAATCATGCACATGGTAGCCAAACAATCCACCAAGACTTTCCACAACTGACAACCTATACAAGTTGCACCATTCTACGACAATTTCATAATACGTAATAACTTTGATAATTATGCAAATTACCTTAAAAGGGTAAACTCGGTCGCGCTCGACCCCGACGCGTCTCAGAAATCGGGGAAGGAGTACAGCTACAGCAATGCACATCTGGAGACTACTAGAGCGTGTAGGCGAGACACCTACTGCAGGTCGATCACCCACAAATTCAGTCACGGGGGTGAGTCACGTTAGAAAAACCTCTTTTTTTTTGACGCTCGGGGTCGCGGACGACCCACCGTACCGTTCCAGGGTTAAGTCAATAGTCTGGAGTTTGAGGTGTGTCAAACTCCCCTCTACAACTTTATCTTAGTGTTAAGACTCAGGGTGATTTTGGGGGTAATTTTCCGAGAAAAAAGGTGCGTCTTATGACACGGGGAATACGGTATATATATATATATATGTATATATGATAATTTTTTTTTTTTGCACATTTAAACGTGTTTCTTTCATATTTCAAATAAGCCATGTATATTAATACATTGAAGTCTGGATTTTCTTAACGACCTCGGGATCAGAGCCCAAGGCGGAACCGCCCAAAGACTATGATATCGGACCGGCGGGGATTTGAACCCTCGCCAGGATATCTGTATGCCAGTGACCATACCACTCCGCTACGAAGAAAGATAAAAGTCAATGACAATGCTTCTATACATATACCTGTCAAATTCAGGTTTTCTGTACTTAGAATTTAAATCAACCCATCTTCACCATCGTAGCTAATTGGTAGGTTTGGGACTTGGCATTCGATTAATGAAAAATTTTTTGCACATTTAAACGTGTTTCTTTAATATTTCAAATAAGCCATATATATTGATACATTAAAGTCTGGATTCTCCTAACGACCTCGGGATCAGAGCCCAAGGCGGAACCGCCCAAAGACTATGATATCGGACCGGCGGGGATTTGAACCCTTGCCAGGATATCTTTATGCCAGTGACCATACCACTCCGCTACGAAGAAATATAAAAGTCAATGACAATGCTTCTATACATATACCTGTCAAATTCAGGTTTTCTGTACTTAGAATGGAAATCAACCCATCTTCACCATCATAGCTAATTGGTAGGTTTGGGACTTGGCATTCGATTAATGATAAATTTTTTGCACATTTAAACGTGTTTCTTTCATATTATAAATAAGCCATATATATTAATACATTAAAGTCTGGATTCTCTTAACGACCTCGGGATCAGAGCCCAAAGACTATGATATCGGACCGGCGGGGATTTGAACCCTCGCCAGGATATCTGTATGCCAGTGACCATACCATTCCGCTACGAAGAAATATAAAAGTCAATGACAATGCTTCTATACATATACCTGTCCAATTCAGGTTTTCTGTACTTAGAATTGAAATCAACCCATCTTCACCGTCGTAGCTAATTGGCAGGTTTGGGACTTGGCATTCGATTAATGATAAATTTTTTGCACATTCAAACGTGTTTCTTTCATATTTCAAATAAGCCATATATATTAATACATTAAAGTCTGGAATCTCTTAACGACCTCGGGATCAGAGCCCAAGGCGGAACCGCCCAAAGACTATGATATCGGACCGGCGGGGATTTGAACCCTCGCCAGGATATCTGTATGCCAGTGACCATACCACTCCGCTACGAAGAAAGATAAAAGTCAATGACAATACTTCTATACAAATACCTGTCAAATTCAGGTTTTCTGTACTTAGAATTGAAATCATCCCATCTTCCCCATCATAGCTAATTGGTAGGTTTGGGACTTGGCATTCGATTAATGATAAATTTTTTGCACATTTAAACGTGTTTCTTTCATATTTCAAATAAGCCATGTATATTAATACATTAAAGTCTGGATTCTCTTAACGACCTCGGGATCAGAGCCCAAGGCGGAACCGCCCAAAGACTATGATATCGGACCGGCGGGGATTTGAACCCTCGCCAGGATATCTGTATGCCAGTGACCATACCACTCCGCTACGAAGAAAGATAAAAGTCAATGACAAGGCTTCTATACATATACCTGTCAAATTCAGGTTTTCTGTACTTAGAATTGAAATCAACTCATCTTCACCGTCGTAGCTAATTGGTAGGTTTGGGACTTGGCATTCGATTAATGATAAATTTTTTTGCACATTTAATCGTGTTTCTTTCATATTTCAAATAAGCCATATATATTAATACATTAAAGTCTGGATTCTCTTAACGACCTCGGGATCAGAGCCCAAGGCGGAACCACCCAAAGACTATGATATCGGATTATGTTCTTTCTATGCCAGTCTAATCCTGTATATTTTCATAGCTCATCAATCCATTCTCTTTTCTTCCTTTCCCTAATTCTTTCAGAGTTTCCATGGTCCCATTGTGTTCTTCTTGTCCATCTATTATCTGACAATCTCATTATACGTCCTGCCCATGTCTTTTATTATATGTGTGTGTGTTTGTGCGTGTGTTCTTGTGTGTGCGTGTGTGCAATAGAACATAACCCACAACAGACACACTTATTCAATATCTCACACAAATATAACCCAATTCTTTTTCGATTAGAATTCATATGACTAGAATTAACAGTAATAGTTACAATATCATTAATGAGAAATATAATCTTAAAAATGAAAATAAAAAATAAAATAAACTGTTCCACTACCTAAGGAATACTTCTAGTAACCAAAATCTCACTATGTCTTCAAGAATTTTCAACTTTTTCTTATTCATTAATTCCAGCTCTTTTTGTTCGCTTTGAAAATGCAAGAATTTTACAAATAAACAACAGTTGAAACAATTTATTCTAAGGGCATGCAAATTATACGGAACATAGGCTGTTTTCCAACACCAAAGTAGGTGGTATTTATAAGATGTATTTTTCCTAATAAAGATATATTCTCATAAAAAGAAAGATAAAAAAGATGCACCCTAACAATAAAAAAGGGATTTTAGATTATGTAACAACGTTTATAATTTGAAGGATACTGCATTAAAAGTAGAGTTTCCAAAATTATTGACATCAGAGAACAGCACCAGATGAATGCAAGAGAATTCTGAGCAGTAAATCCAGTACAGACCATTCTTGATTGAAGCAGCATTGATCTTTGGTGGATGATTTCTCTGGTAAAAGTATTATTGCCACCAAATTATAGCCTCCTGCGGGCCGCCAATATCCCGAAGAGGTTATTTCCAGCTTCTAAATGTTAGTTTGATCCAAGCAATTTTGTCCTCTCTGTACATCTATTCTAACAGTAGACTCATCAATAACGCTGATCACATTTGAGTCTTTATGGAATCATGTTATTATAATTATTAGAATAAATATGTCTGCCTGAAGCTTTTTTTAAAGGTAACCCTCATCAATAATTCAATGCTTCTTTTTTTCTACTACTACTAATACGACAGTATATTGATGTTATTGCTAACGTGTTTAGTAACAATAATTAATTTGCAAGAGTACAGGTATATCCTTAAAACTACTACATGTATTAATTTCTGTAAAGAGCAAATATTTACAGTAATAGGAAAGAGACGATTTTGTCCATTTCTGAAAGGAAATCTTCTAAGACAGTTCCACAAACAGCTAAAAGTATCCCAAATATAATGATGAAAATACTCAAAAGATATTTCTTTTTCTACGCATGGCTCAGCAAGGTAAACTGAAATAGTTTTGTGCTATAATCCATTATTCAAATAACATTGAGTTGATAATAAATCTAATTCGCAGTGACAGAAAAATCAAGGTTAAAACCTTAAAATTTTCAATCCAGAAAAACTAAAAAAAAAAAAAAATTGTGGATATGGATGAAGGAGACTATGGAGTTCGATATAGCAATTGGAGTTATATGGTGAAACTTTCTTTCTTGAAGAAACGTGCAATTTCTTTGTTCATGGAACAATATAGTCCAGAATTCTAATAAAGAGAAAACGGTAGTCGGAGAATAACAGCTAATGGAAAAAAAGAGAAACGTCTACAGGAGATTAGAAAGGTTACCACAGAGCTAAACAAGAGATTTTTTATCACCACATTTCACGGAGATCGAACTTCGCCTTATAATTCTCCCTGTCAGGTTCATCATCTGTTACAAGAGAGAGAGAGAGAGAGAGAGAGAGAGAGAGAGAGAGAGAGAGAGAGAGAGAGAGAGAGAGAGAGAGATTTACTATGTTTTTGTGAATTATTTTTGCATTTATTTGTGATATTAGGGATTATTGGGGGAATTTAAAAATATGAGTAAGGTGAAGATTACGGGTCACCAAAGATCTTGGTCTCATGCTCTTCCTTGAAAAAATCCCCCCAAATCATAAAGTTGCAGATAATCAAAGCCAAATATTAGTTTCGGGACTGTCAATTAAGTTTTATAGAAGGTTCTCCGATTTTTAGGAAAGCAACTGTTTCCCCACCAATCAAATACAAAGGATTCCTGATATATTAAAACAATTGTATTACAGCCCTCTTCTTATGATTAGGAAAACCAACCATTTTGAGTGGCTTACCACGCTGTGCATCACAATTTACACGAACAAGGAGCGTAAAGACGGAGTGCGGTCTGTAATCATTTTATAGAATCTTCTTCGTGAAAAAGTCGCATCATATTCATTAAAATATATTTTGACAAAATATATACAGTGGTGGTACATGATACACTAATGACTTAAATCTCATACTTGAAAGCAAACCGTGATGTAAATAATTATGTAATTATGTATTCTCCTGCCTCAGCGCTTCTCTTTATAAAAATGGGTGAGATAAAATGAATATTAACAAGGCAATTAGCTTTGCTGTACACTATGGTGCAATGAAATAGTTTAATTTTTCCAAAAGTTTAATATCTAATTTTGAGGTATTGAATAATATTAAAACGCCTGTGCTATCATGTGAAGGAATCAAGGTGGGATTACAAATAGATTATTGGGGTATTCAATAAACGAAGGGAGAATTTTTTTTCTTCTTCAAATCTCTGTTATTCACGATCAACGTTATGTATAAATCTTTTTAAGGTTACTACATTTAACTAATTCACACTTACATAAACTTAAGAAGAATATTGCACATCTCAATGCTTTGTACTGGATCAAAAACATACGTAAACATATACAACATCTAAATTCCAAAATGAATAACGTTTTAAAACTAAAAGGCAATACATAAAAAATTAATTTTTAGAAATCGATTGTGCGCCTATAACATATTTATCTACATTGTTTTTTTTTATTATTATTATATGAAAATATCGCTATGTTTATAACACCAACTTGAGCGATAAATATTGTTTTTTTTTTTAGGATATCAGATATTGTATAAAACGTAACTTGACTACTCACTTAATATATTCAGGAATTATACTAAATAAGTTACTGAATTCAGAAAATGCTCAGTTGAAATTCTCAAAGACGCAGTCAGGACAAATATATGCAGCAATTAGATGTACCTTCAAAATACAGGGCGTTGTTTAAAATATGTTAATATGACAATCATAAACCTCTCTCTCTCTCTCTCTCTCTCTCTCTCTCTCTCTCTCTCTCTCTCTCTCTCTCTCTCTCTCTCTCTCTCTCTCACACACACACAAATAGAAATAATATATATAGCTTATCAGTAGGAAAATTAAGTAATTTTTTAATGTATTGTTCGTGGGGTATGAAAAAATGATTGAACGGAATTGGATATATTCATATGCTTCCCATTTGATAGTCTAGATATCTTATTTAGCTGTTTCCTTCACTACAAACGTGTTTGTGTTGCACTGTTCAGTATTTTCTGTGATCAGTATTCTAGGTCCATCATAAAATGTATTAGTTTGAATAAAATGAATCTTCAAGTACCTGAATAAGGTATGTGTAATTCTATCCAGTCGGCTCAATATCCTGAAGCTATTAATTTGGTAAACAATATTGTAAAATTGCTTTTCAATATTCACTTTAAACATCAAATGGATATTATCTCAAATGTCTCATCACCTATACCGAGAATCTCCTAAAGAACAAGAGTGCCCGATATCCAGAAGATGACTACATTTCCAAAATTCAATTTTCGATTATCTTTAGAAATAGAGGCAGTGAATGAGAGGCTGAAACTGTTTGGGATAATCTAATGAAATGATGTCTCTTTACTCCTCGTGTCATTCCTACTTGGAGGATATTAGCAAGAGATAGTGAAGGAGTTGAATATGAATTATCCTAACAAAGAACATATACAATGTCTGAGGAACAAAGTGACCAGCTTTATGTAGTGACAAAAGGATCATAAGATAACTTTCAGGATGATTACTTTGACTGATGAAAGAGAAAACCTTTCCTTGAGAATGAGCCTTCAATTACATCAATT
>NC_090737.1:43664999-43667499 GCF_036898095.1 Palaemon carinicauda | reverse complement strand
TTCTTACCATTATGGCTAAGATACAAGATGATAGAAAGGCTTCTTTTATCTTTGTTGGTGATTTTAATGCTCACCATAGGGAGTGGTTAAGTTCTATATCTCCTACTGATCGCCATGGCTTAAGAGCTTTAGACTTTGCTTCTGAATCAGGCTGTGAGCAAATCATAAATGAAGCTACTCACAGGTCTGGTAATTGCTTGGACCTCGTATACACCGACTCCCCTGGCGTTATAACTAGTAAGGTTGGTTCTCCAGTCGGGACATCCGATCATGCCTTGATTTCATTATTAGTGAAGGCTGAGCAGCCTGTCCCTGATATATCATATTCTTGTAGAATTTATATGAAATCCCAAGCAGACTGGAACGGGATTTTGCTTGATCTTTTGTGCTTGAATTGGTCACAATTATATAATAGTGTAGATCCTGTTGTCCCTTTGAATGAGAATCTAGTCAACATAATTGATAGGCGTATCTCTTCTCGTGTGCTAAGGTACCGAGTGAAGGACAAACCATGGTTCAATGATGATTGTAGACGTGCTTATTTGGAGAAGCAGGATGCCTATCATCTTTGGAAGGGTAACAGATCAGATTTGACCTGGAACAACTATACTCAGCTTCGAGCTTTTGCTCAGAGAGTTTATGCCTCAACTGAAAAGGAGTACAATTTAACCATAAAAGAAACACTTTCTGGTACAACTCAGGAACATAAATGGTGGTCTACCCTTAAATCTGGACTCTTTGGTGTAGATGCAACAGTTCCTCCTTTACTTAAACCAGATGGCTCAGTCACTCACTGTCCAAAGAAAAAGACAACCCTTTTGGCTGATGTTTTTGACAGTAAACAGAGTAATGAAAAACTTGAACTTCCTCATTCCAGTTTTCCTGAGGCTAAACTAACTAGTTTAGCTTTCCGATCTCGTGAGATTAAAGCTCTGTTGGTGGACCTTGATGCCTCTGTAGGTGTAGACCCAAATGGTATTTTTCCTTTGTTTTTTATAAAGACATCAGATTTCTTAGCTCCAAAGTTATCTGTTATTTTGCGCAAGTTAGCGAGAAGAGGAGCTTTTAGCACTTGTTGGAGAATTGGTAATGTTACTTCTCTATGTAAACGTGTTTGTGGTAGCTCAAGTCCCACTGATTACCGCCCAATTTTCATAACTCCCATATTATCTAAAGTTTTTGAACGTCTTCTGGCAAAACGTCTTAATAGGTTTGCTGAAGATAATCATCTACTCCCTAGTTTGCAATTTGGTTTTCGTGAAGGCCTTGTAGCATGTGATGCCCTTCTTACAATCTCGAATGCTGTACAAAAATCCCTTGATTGTGGTCGGGAAGTTCGTATGATTGGCCTTGATTTTAGTGCTGCCTTTGACCGTGTTAATCATGAGGCCCTTGTTTTCAAACTGAAACAGCTGGGAGTGGGTGGGTCGTTTCTTAGCATTATTATTGATTTTTTAAGTAATAGATCTCAAAGAGTTGTTGTTGTTGATAGGCACCATAGTGATTATAGGAATGTGATATCCGGTGTTCCACAGGGTAGTGTTCTTGACCCATTACTTTTCATACTATATACACATGACATGTGGTTTGGCCTAGAAAACAATCTTGTTGCATATGCCGATGATGCTACACTCTTTGCATCAATTCGATCCCCTGAATGTAGATCTGGGGTTGGTGAATCCCTTAATAGAGATTTAGCTAGAATTAGTGCATGGTGCAAATTATGGGGTATGAAGTTGAATCCTAACAAAACTCAAAGTATGATTGTAAGTAGGTCATGGACGGTGGCTCCTCAACATCCGGATCTCAATATTGATAATGTTTCTTTAAATTTGTATGACTCTTTCAAAATTTTAGGTGTGATTCTCGACAGCAAATTTACTTCTGAGAAACATATAGGGTCTGTGTCTTCTTCAATTGCACAAAAAATTGGCTTATTGAGAAAGTCTTTTAAGATTTTCGGTGATCAATCTATTCTGAAGAAGTGTTTTAATTCTTTCATTCTACCTTGTTTTGAGTATTGTTCTCCTGTCTGGTCTTCAGCTGCTGATTCTCATCTTAATTTGTTGAACAGAAACTTACGGTCTATTAAATTTCTTATTCCTGATCTAGATATTAATCTCTGGCACCGTCGTTCAATTAGTTCACTATGCATGTTGCATAAGATTTTTCATAACTCTGACCATCCTTTACATTCAGATCTCCCAGGACAATTCTATCCTGTTCGTAATACTAGGCAGGCAGTTAATTCTAATAGCCAGGCCTTCTCCATCATGAGGCTCAATACTACGCAGTACTCTAGAAGTTTTATTCCAGCTGTTACCAAGTTGTGGAATGATCTTCCTAATCGGGTAGTTGAATCAGTAGAACTTCAAAAGTTCAAAGTTGGAGCAAATGCTTTTTTGTTGACCAGGCGGACATGAGTCTTTTTTATAGTTTATTTATGATATATTAGTTTTTGATGTTGTTAATAGTTTATATATGACATGTCTGTTTTGAC
>NC_090737.1:43647499-43659999 GCF_036898095.1 Palaemon carinicauda | reverse complement strand
GTCAGGATCCGCTCTGCGAATAAAATATGTCATTTTCGCTCTGAGTTGATTCAGAGATAAATTTGAGCCTGATGTTTCTCCCCTGAATAGTTGACTACCCTTGAAGTCTGAAGTTCTACGAAGATAGACCTTTAGGCATTCTACTGGACATAGAGATGCATCTTCTTTCAGAGGAAAGATTCTCCAGGGACCCCACCTGTTGGTGGGTAACTCATTCTTGGCGAGAAACGTAGGATCCGGAAACAGGTTCAGCTCCCCCCCATCCAGGAACTGAACACGACCTGCCTCTCTCGAGAGGGCTACGATCTCACTAACCCTGGCCCCGGACGCGAGTGCAAATAGGAAAATAACTTTTTGCGTCAAATCCTTTAACGCACATTCTTCATTGCTCAACAAGGAGGCGAAATGAAGAACTTTGTCTAAAGACCATGAGATGGGCTTTGGAGGTGCTGAAGGTCTGAGCCTAGCGCAGGCTTTCGGAACTTTATTAAAGATCTCATTACCTAGGTCGATCTGGAAGGCAAATAAAATGGGTCTCATCAAAGCCGATTTACACACTGAAATCGTGTTAGCTGCCAATCCTTGGCCATGGAGATGGATGAAGAAAGATAAGCAGAAATCTGTTGAGATCTCCTGCGGATTCTTTGCCTTTACAAAGGCCACCCATTTTCTCCAAGATGACTCATATTGCCTTCTAGTCGATTTGCACTTGTATTCCTCTAGGAAGTCTATGCTGGCTTTCGAAATCCCGAAGCGCTTTCTCACCGCTAGGGCGAGAAAATCATGAGCTGCAGGGTCTGGGTTTTCTGTAATGAAGCGCAGACAGTCGACTTCTGGACTCGCTGGGTCAGAACTGGATGTGGTAGCGGCACGAACTTCATCTGTAGTTCCAACGCCAAGGGGAACCACATGCTGTTCGCCCACTTGTGGGCCACTATTGCCGCTACCCCCTTGAAGGATCTCAGTTTGTTGAGGACCCTCAACAGAAGGTTGTGAGGAGGGAACAGATAAATCCTGGACCATCTGTTCCAGTCGAGGGACATTGCGTCCACTGCTTCCGCTAAGGGGTCCTCGTACGGGGACACGTACAGGGGCAACTTCTTGTTGTCTTTCGTCGCAAAGAGGTCTATTTGCAGTTCTGGGACTTGATTCAGAATGAAGGAAAATGATCCTGCGTCTAAGGACCATTCCGACTCTATCGGTGTGAACCTGGATAGAGCGTCCGCTGTCACATTGCGGACTCCTTGAAGGTGAACTGCCGACAGGTACCACTTCTTCTTTTCCGCCAATCGGAAAATGGCTAACATCACTTGGTTGAGAGGTGGTGACCTCGACCCTTGTCGATTCAAGCATCTCACAACCACCTCGCTGTCTGTCACCAATCTTATGTGGATCGAGTGACGCGGGGAGACTTTCTTTAAGGTAAGGAGCACTGCCATAGCTTCTAGAAAGTTTATATGAAAGGTCCTGAATAGCTTGGACCAAGTCCCCTGGACTTTTTTCCGATGAGAGTGACCTCCCCATCCCTCCTTTGAGGCGTCTGAGTGAATCGTCAACGACGGGGGAGGTGGCTGAAGAAGAACAGACTTCTTTAGATGTCTGGCTTGGGACCAAGGTCTGAGAAGAGTACGTAGCCGAGGCGGCACTGGTCTTCTCAGGTCTCTTCGCGCGTTTGATGCATACCTTCTCCAAACTCCGGTTGCATCCTTTAGCTGTGCTCTTAGCACTGGGTCTGTCACTGAAGCAAACTGGAGAGAGCCTAGTACCCTCTCCTGTTCGCGTCTTGATATCCTTTTGGAATCTAGAAGTCTCTTGACAGAGCCCGCTATCTCCTTCCTTTTCTTCATTGGGATGGAGAAACTGTGTGACAAAAGGTCCCAGTGGATTCCCAGCCACTGGAACTTTTGGGATGGAGAAAGTCGAGACTTTTTCTTGTTGATCTTGAAGCCTAGGTACTCTAGGAACTGGATCACCTGACTGGAAGCTTGCAAGCATTCGGTCTCGGATGCTGCCCACACCAGCCAGTCGTCCAGGTAGGCTACTACCTGAATTCCCTTTAGGCGTAATTGTTTGAGAGCTGCGCTCGCAAGCTTCGTGAAAATCCTTGGGGCTATGTTTAGCCCGAATGGCATGGCTCTGAAGGCGTACAGTTTTCGTTGTAGCCTGAATCCTAGGTAGGGGGAGAGTCGACGGCTGATTGGAATGTGCCAATAGGCGTCTGACAAGTCTATAGAGACTGAGTATGCCCTCTTGGGCAGTAAGGTCCTTATGTGTTGCAGTGTTAGCATCTTGAATTTGCAATTCACTATGAACTTGTTGAGTGGTGACAAGTCCAGAATGACTCTGAGCTTTTCCGAGTCTTTCTTGGGAACACAAAACAGCCTCCCTTGGAATTTGATGGACTTCACCTTTCGGATCACATTTTTCTCCAACAGTTCTTGAACGTACTCCTCCAAAATGGGGGTGGAGTGTTGGAAAAACCGAAGGCATGGGGGTGGAGTGCTGTACCAGCTCCAACCCAGTCCATTCTTGAGTAGGCTTTGGGCCCAGGGATCGAAGGTCCAGCGATCCCAAAATTTCATCAGTCTCCCTCCTACCGGTATCATTTCACTTGGACTGCCGTCCTGAGGTCTTGCCTCCCTGACCACGACCACCTCTGAATCCCCTTCCCCTTGAGGGGCGCCTAGACGAGCCTCTGGCTGCTCCTCTAGGTTTTGCACGAAAGGAAGAAGACTGTCCTTCGAACGTTGGGGCGAATGTGGTTGACTGACCTGGCACCGCCTGGGGTACCCACTGAAAGGCAGTCGGGGTTTGTGCCACCAACTGGGGCACTGGAGGCAAAGGCAATTGCAGTTGCTGTTGCTGTCTATAAGGCTTGGCTGGCCGAGATGGTAGCCTAGTCTTCATATTCTTCCTCTTTGGTTGAGGACCCTCATCCGGGGAAGATTTTCTTTTGATAGCCAGGCCCCACTTCTGGAGAAGATTTCTATTCTCCACGGCGGCCTTATCAACAACCTCTTTGACCACATCGGTAGGGAAAAGGTCTTTTCCCCAAATGTTGGAGGAGATTAACTTCCTTGGCTCGTGTCTCACCGAAGCCCCGGTGAACACGAACTCCCTGCAAGCTCTCCTTGCCTTGACGAAGTTATAAAGGTCCTTCGTCACTGTGGCTAAGTGAGACTTAGCCACTACCATGAACATTTCATGGACCTTGGGGTCACTTGCCATCGTCTCGAGAGTAGTCTGATGAGACATTGAGGCAGCCAGTCTTTCTTTTGTCTCGAACTCTCTTCGTAAAAGAGATTCGGACAGCTTGGGGAGGTCCTCGCCGAATTGCCGTCCGGCAATATCAGCCTCCAACTTTCCCACTGAGAATGTTAGATGGACATCCTTCCAGTCTTTGTGGTCCATAGGTAGAGCCAGCGACAAGGGTTTACACTCCTCCAGGGAGGGGCAAGGCTTGCCGGCCTCGACTGCCTTTAGGACAGCCGTAAACCCTTTCTGTAAAAAGGGGAAGGCTCTATCAGGAGAGGACACGAACGAAGGGAGCTTCTTGCTCAATGCAGCTACCTTCGAATTCGAGAAGCCCCTCTCTTTCATCGAGGATGAAAGTAGGGCTTGAGCCTTAGCGTGGTCCATAACAATGACCTCCTTCGGCTCTGTCTCCTCCCTTGAAGCTGGTTCTTTTCTCAGCCGGACATAGCAGTCCGGATATGATGCCTTGCTGGGCCAGAATTCTACCTCCTCTAGGGGAACTGAACCCAGCTTATCCGAAATGACGATCTTTCCAGTCGTCATCGGCATGTGCTCAGCATACCTCCATGGGTTAGCATCTGAGCATATGGGAAGGTCTTTCACATTGAGCCTTTTCCGGGGCCCATGTGATTCTGCCAGGGACTGCATACGCAGTTCCATTGCAGCCGCCTTCTCCTGATTCTCCTTCTGCATTTGTTGGATCATTCCAACAATCGAAGAGAGGGCCTGTCCCAGTTCTACTGGGAGGCCAGCCGATGTTGAGGGGATAGGCTCCGGCATCTGAACCGGAGTAGCCGACACCTCGTCGACCTCATCCTCTACGACATCCGGGGTTTGGACTTGATCCTGACCTTCTGCCAGGAGGTCTTCTTCCAAACGATCGTCCAGGTCAGACATCCTGTCACACAACTGGATGTCTTGCATCGCATCTGCGACTTCCTCGTCCACCTGGACTTGATCTTGAAGGATCTCCTCTTGAGGCTGGGGAATCACTGCCTCAGCTGATGCCTGGGGAAAAAGATACGCCCTCATCTTCTCACTTGGAAGATAAGGGCCAGAGGTGTTCTTCTTGAAGCCCCTTACCCAAGTACGAAGCTTTTCCCTAGCTATATCCCTTGATTCCGCCGTTCTAGGGGAATCAAAAGCCTCAGTAATCAGGTTAGTGCATACAGTACATACCTGAGGGTCCCAATACTGGAGATCATCCTTGGAGACAGCGCATGCTGCGTGTCTCCTACAACACTCATGTCCGCAGAGGTTTTTGCTGCGGACATTGCAGAAAACATTTCCGCACTTCGGAGGGTCCTCCTGTAAAGAGAAGAAATTTCCATGAGTATCAAGTGAACTATGTATCACTGGATATGCATATTATAGCATAACAATTCATAAATGAAAGACACACACTTGTGTTTCCCTCACAACCCATTGTTGCAGCCTTCCGGATAATAAAATCAAAAATGGTTTATCTCTACTAGAGTAACCAATGCAAGGTTTCCAGAGGAAACAGGTGGAGCTCACACCTAGGCAATGATTTTAAAAATCCTGGATAATAGACGGGGAAGAACTCTGCTTCCTGTCTGAGGGCAACAGCAAAGGGCTGTGTAAGAAAACACAATAGTGTTAGAAGATACAGTGCTGTACCTAAACTTTTACTATAGTTTTCTTCTTACTGTATATGCTATACAGAAGAATACTAGTACAGTATAGGAGGATGTGTGCCGGCCTGCCTTTGCCGGCCGGCACACACCACAATTAGCTTTAAAGTATACTACTTAACAGCTATAGGGCGGCAGCCCTCTGGTTCAAATGCCTGTGCCGGCGGCAGCAGCTGCCGGCCAGTAACAGCCAGTGTTGGCCGGCAATGATTGCCGGCCAGTAACTACACAAGGTAGTACCCAGCTGCCGGCCACACTCTTGGTGACCGGCAGACAAGGACTGACATAAGCCGGCCGGCAAAGGTACAAGACCGATGCCAGCCGGCAGCAAAAGAACCAGAAGACTACCCCTGCCCGGCTGCCGGCCTGTGAGGTACAGCACTAGAAGAAAATAGAATGGATGCCGGGATAAGAGTGTACACAACCCCCCAAGCCCGGCAACCGAAAGAGTGCATATAAGGAAGGGGAGAAACTTAGTTCAGGCTTCCTTGACCAATGCCGTCCGGCTCTGCCGGCAGGCATGGATGAGGGACCAAGAGAGGTCCGGGCAGCACTCGAAAACATAAGACCCTTGCCGTCCAGCGTCTCTGCCGGCCGGCAATGGGCTTAGTCAATCCATATCCCAACCTATACTAGGTCCAGAAGTAGAATGACATATGGTACAGTAATACCCCTGCCGGCCAGCTCTGCCGGCCGGCAAGGTACAGTACAGTAATGGCTAGGCCATTACGGAGATAGAGGGGGAAGGGACAAGAGGGTCCTGCCAACCTTGCTTTAGTGACAGATCACCCGCAGCCAAGAACTCTGTCTTAGCCTAAGGGAGATCTAAGGGAAAGGGCCAGCGCAGTAGTATAATACCTGCCAGCTTCCAGAGCACCAAAGCAAGGAAGGCGTTGCAACTCCCAAGGGAAGATTTATCCTCCCCGAGAACAGCAACAGGACTTAGTCTGGTCGATCACACAAGAAGGAATCATAACTACAGAAACCTTCGACAGTGACCTAAGGGAGCTCAGCTCCCTTTGTAAGTGTTAGGTCAGCGAGGGAGACTCTGCCCCAAGCCAAACAACACGGACTCAGACTAAAAACTCTGTTGTTCTGTCCCTCTTTGAACCAGACTCAGCAGGAACAGGAAGGTACAGTAACACCCTAGTATAGTTTTATCGAAAATAAATTCGGAAAAAACCACTTAGGGATAAGCCCAAGGCTTAAACAGAGGGAAAGGGATTGCATACCTTCTCCGAAGAAAAGAAATCAACCGGGGAGTATGATAAAGTATACTAAGGCTCCATAAGCAATTAGCCTAGGCACCAAGAGAATCGATTACCTAATTCACCGAAACTCTCACGTATACAATCTTGGAAATATTCCACACAGTCTAAATGTATAAAATATAGCCTAAAGCTTCAATAAAATTTTAATTACACTCGGAAAAACCATAATCATGCATTAAGTACTAGGACCAAACGACTAGGCTACATGGCCTAGCGTAGGCCAGAATGGCGAATACTTCGCCAAATAATACTAAGCACGAAAGGAAATCCTATGTAAAGCTAAATAGCTAAATTTTATTAAGCAAAACAACCAGGAATGTCACTCTGACTAACTAATTTATACCTAGCGAGTGACAGTGTCCAGGACACCTCTGGTAGGCTACGGCTCTTGTATCAAAGATTAATCCTATTAATCACTCAAAATTTTACCAAGAGCCTACATTTATACATAACAGACACTATACTCAACTTATCCGAGGTCAACGAAGACGAAGAAGCCATGAAAAGTTGAATAAATCCAAGATTTGCGAGAAAAACAGGAAAAAACACCGAGTTGTTAAGCTACGCAAAAAGGAATACAGATGGCGCCAGGATTGGCGCCAGGCACGCATACGAATCGGGGGATAGGGATGCCTTGGGAGCGGCTCCCCTTTTTCTTTCCCGAATTCGTATCTCGTCAATCTCCCTCCTACGAGACGAATCTCTATTCAGGTCGTAGATTGCCATGTGACGTGTCTAGAATACGTCCTCTGATATGTCGCGATATCCCTTTCACGAGGGATACTCGCTCCAGGAGTTAGAATTCTGGTACCTTAAGGTAAATTCTCTGGGAATATCGCCGTAGTTGTAATATACCCTAGGAAGCTACCCTATAGGAACTTCCATCAGGACGACATGGCTTGAGCCCAAAAATATATATATATATATATATATATATATATATATATATATATATATATATATATATATATATACACATATGTATATATATGTATATATATATATATATACATATATATATATATATATATATATATATATATATATATATATATATATATATATATATATATATATATATATATTACACACACCCACATACATATATATATATATATATATATATATATATATATATATATATATATATATATATATATATATATAAATATATATATATATATATATATATATATATATATATATATATACATATATATGTGTATATATATATATATATATATAAATATATGTGTGTGTGTTTTTGTGTGTGTGTGGTTGCGTTTGTGTATGTATCTGATAAATTATTTTGAAGGCGAAAACAAAATTCCGACGAAAATTTGCGTATGTATGTGGGTTTTAAATATATTCTCAATGTATACTCTCTCTCTCTCTCTCTCTCTCTCTCTCTCTCTCTCTCTCTCTCTCTCTCTCTCTCTCTCTCTCTCTCTCTCTCTCTCTTTCATCTTATATTAATGCATTATCCTCAGGCTTCCTTTTCCTTTAAGATACTGACTACTGATACTAGGTATTTTTATCTATTAAATTTCGGGATATTTTCATAACAAACAGGAAATAAAAACCTGTGGCATATTTGATATGTCTAAAAGAATGTTCAAAATATTTTTTTTTCTGATAATACGTATTTAATTGGTTTAAATATCAATTACATGAAAGTGGAAGGAAATATTTTTCCTCGAATAGGTTATTATTAAATACAAATATTCTCTATTCTATTTTTTTAACATTTCCATTTTCAACTACTTCAGCTTGAACAACAACAAAATGTTGGGTTATACTTACATCAGAATTCCAAAAAGAATATGCTTTCTTTTAAAATATACACCATTATGTATTCTGGAATTAGGTAAAATGCATTCAACTGCCATTCCATATATTTTAATACTGATACAAAGTAGAAATATCATAAAGGATCAGGTATTGAGAAAAATATTCAGATTCAATCATCAATACTTAACCAAAATCTAGAAATAACAACCACTAGATGAAACTCCCAAAGTACTCTCATATAAAGAGCAAGGTTTTAAGTAGACGGTATATAATTAGATAATAAAAAAATAAAAAAAATCTATTGTAATATATTTTATGATCTTAGAGAAACATTGTTTCACCGTCTTAAAATATACGGTATTTATAGATAATTCACTCTCTTATGCTCATAGTTGATTAAAACTGTAAGATATCAGATGTCCTTCGTTTATAAAAAAATTTTGTGCACATGGTAAAGATTCCGAGGTAATAAGTCCTCCAGCTATACCTTAAAGTATGTGCAATTTCACTCTCTTATTATCAGTATTCCTCAGACGTTACATCGGAAATCGATAGTTTCAGATGGCTTTTAATAATTAGTTCAAACATCAAATGATTAATACATCAGATATCTCTTATCATGTCTTTATATCTATTGCCGTGTCTATGAGAAAACCAACTTCGGATCCCAAATGATAATTTCCAATATCTAATAAAAAGAAAGAAAAAAAAACACGACTGGGAATATTCGTCTCAAGATAAAAGATTAAAACTTCTTTTTGATAACAGCAACCCTTGGATGTTCTTACTCCTCGCGTCTTTTGCACATCAGAGGAAAGCAACGAGATACAATGAATATCCTCTGCATTTTCTCATCAAAGCAGACAAACTCCCCCGAACTCTTAAGGAAGGAAATTTAGACGGTGTCTGGAGAGAAACACAAGTTTGTTCTGGGTTAGTAGGTGATAGGAGCTGAAAGGTGAGTACGGAAATGACTAGATCGGCTCCTCAACAGAAGAAATAAACAATGGGTGAGAAAGTGAGTTTTTTTTTAAATATCTTGTTCTATTGGAATCTATTCAAAAAAAATTTTAGAATAGAAAAAATAAATGACTATATAGAAAGAAAATAAGGTAAAAGTAACCGCAAAACTACCAACAAATACTACTGCACAAGAGATAATGATTAGGAGATTTCATAATAACTTTTTCTTTCTTCTGCCTTTGTTTTGTTATATACCTAGTATAAGATATCTTCTGAATACTGAAGATCTATCGATAATATTGAAGAAATAATGTTTAAGTGTAAGTAGGATAACATGGGGAAATTTAGTTGATATTTGACAGCTAAAGAGCCCTTAAATTGAGAAAAACGTTTCTCTGCCATAAATGAACTTGGATATTTTTTATTTTTATCATAGGCCACATATTTATGGATGGATATGGTTGAATAATATGTCGAAACATTGTCCTGCTATTTTTACCTCCACGCATATTTTCATTATCAGTTGATTAGTTGTTCTTTAGTTCAGAAGTAGGAGTTCTTCCAAGTTACAGACAACTTTTTGGAAGACTAGATTAAAGACGGTAATTATTTAAGTGGAAGCCACTAAGAAAAGAATTATTCCTAGTTAGTTAAACATTAAAATAGTTACCATCATCGTAAACGATAAGACATTTTATATTCCAATTTTTTTCCCCATTTCACCTTACAAATTTCACTGACTAAAAGTTTAATATGTTTCCCGAGTAAGAATATGTAATGAGAAGGATATCTGCCGTAAATAAAAGGAAAGAAAAAAACCTTTTTCATTTTACTAAAACGTCCAAAAAGCAAAGACTGTCCGAGAAAAAAAATCCAGCTCTGCCTGACTAGTGAATGTAGAGCTTCCGTATGTCACCAGAGTGGTAAAGAAATAAAATTGTCAGATATCATATAAAAATGGTA
This sequence comes from Palaemon carinicauda, assembly GCF_036898095.1. Taxonomy (NCBI): domain Eukaryota; kingdom Metazoa; phylum Arthropoda; class Malacostraca; order Decapoda; family Palaemonidae; genus Palaemon; species Palaemon carinicauda. Next base: position 43,650,101 of record NC_090737.1, on the reverse strand, counting down.
TTCAGGTGGACAATAGATATAAAAACTTATGTCTGGTTCCTTTTGTCTTATATATTTCAGACAAACACCATCCTTTCGTTAAGTATCTTGAAAGTCTAAAAAAATAAATAAAAAATGTATCATTCTTCCCACGGAGGACAATCACGAGGAAGAAAATGCAACCATTTACTGGATAGGAATTACAAACAATTCTTGGTATTCACATTGTTCTTCTCATATCACAGGTCAGGGTTAAAGGGCACAATTTTTATTTTCTCCTTTATCAATGTTTGTGAAATTAGTTACTATACAGATAGGTAGTCAACGACGGTATTTAGTATTATCAACAAGGAAAAGAACAGATTCCTCTATAACCGCCATCATTCAAAAAAGTGCAAATAAAATTAACTGGAATTAAAGATAAAGAAAGAGAAACCGTATTATTTTTGGATTGCGTAATTAGGAGGTAATTGAATAGTTAAAAATCTCCATACTCACAACTGCAGTAGGAAAAAAGTCTGAATACTAAAGAAACCGATCTCTCTCTCTCTCTCTCTCTCTCTCTCTCTCTCTCTCTCTCTCTCTCTCTCTCTCTCTCTCTCTCTCTCTCTCTCTCTCTCTCTCTCTCTTAATTAGAAATGATACGATGGGCAACATTAGTACATGATTAGCTGTTGCTCTAACTATCCTAGAACATTAGTTCTGGCGGAAGTGGCAACGTCTGAGGTCTTAACTGGACTTCTGATGATATAATCCAATTACGTGATACACTGTAGGCCATTTAAAGGGGGATCCGATTAAGACAAGATTGACATGTGAAGAAGATTCAAGTTTAGCATAAAAGAAAGGACTGAATAACGTTAACGTAAGATTGAAAGCGAGACACTAATAAATTATTTTTGAACAAAGATTTATGGATGTTAAATAAAGAAAATCATCAGTAGGGAAATAAAGATTATTAGTCGGAGAAGTATGAAAATATATGAAGTGAAATTTATTGGCAAAATATCTAGAAGGTAGCAAAGAAATTAGGTATCATTGTTTACGATGGAATGCATTTCAGTAGCAAGTGATGTTTCATACTCCTTGGACTTTTGAGAATCTTAGACGAAGAGATTATAAGTGTCTTAGAAATAACTAATGAGATAATGAAATTCATTGTAAATGGAAAACGAATGGATGGATTACAAGCAATATCTCTGCAAGAGTAAAAAATGAAATATTCCCAAAGAACCCGTTACCATAAAGACTTCATGAAAAAACTATAATTTTTTTCCAGGTACATTTTCTAAAAGGCTTATGAGACAAACAAATGATCAAAGCCTAATCAGAATGTTGACGAATAATTGTATTTCACTGATGGGATTCCTACAGCAAAATGTTCTCCAAAAGATACTGTAGTTAGAGATGAATATAAGATAATTCTCATCTGGAATAGATTTACAATATGTATAACCATTGGGATACAAAAGATTATTTTTGAAAATATTGGAACATTTTATATATGCGAAAAAAAATTAAAAGTATCTTAGGAATCGTTTTTTTTTTTTTTTTTTCAAAAAAAAAATGTAGAGAAATTAATCATAATTCCATACAGTTTGAGAGAGAGAGAGAGAGAGAGAGAGAGAGAGAGAGAGAGAGAGAGAGAGAGATGCAAAGGGATTAGGTTAGATTTCCTAATAGTCTCTATCTTGAACGTTTAAATCAATAGTTCTCCATTTATCCTCTCCTACTTTACGCTTCATAGTCCTGAGCTATGTAGGCCTGAGTCTTACAGCTTTTCTATTATCTTCAAGAGCCCAGTTGAAAATTTGGTGGACTAATCACTCTTCGGGAGGACAAAGAGCATACCCAAACGATCTCCATCTACCCCTCTCAATGATCTCAACCACATATGGAACTTGAGTGATCTCTCTTATAGTTTGATTTCTAATCCTGTCCTGCCATTCTAAGGGCTTTTATCTCATATCTACCAAATATGCTGGACATTGTTTCATTGTCATTCCAGGACTATTGTCCATACAGTAACACTGATCTCAGTAAAAATTATATATAGCCAGAGTTTGTTATGTTTTTTTAGGCGATTTGATTTCCAGATTTTAGCAGACATAGCTATTTTCTGATTTTCTTTTTTCAATCTTTCATTAAACTCATATTTTAAAGATTCTTTATCAGATATTATAGTCCCTAAATATTCAAATGATTCCACGTCATTAATCCTCTCTCCTTCCGATGACATTTCGTCTTCCATTGCATATTCCGTTCTCATCCTCTCGGTCATTCTTCTATTTACCTTGAGTCCATCCTCATGTGATATTTCATGCATTCGCTTAGCAAGTTTGCAAGTCCTGCGGTGTCCAGCAAATAAGGACAGCGTCATCAGCATACTCTAGTTAAGCTAATTTCTTGTTACCAATCCAGTCCAATCCTTCTCCACCATCCACAGCTATTCTACGCATTACAAAATCTATAAGGAGCAAAATCAATATAGGTAAATACACTTGCCCTTGAGTACTCCACTGCCCTTTGGAAATTCGTTTGTTATCACTCCACTAACATTAATTTTACACTTGCTATGTTGATGAACAGACTTAATCAGATTTACATATTTAAGAGGAACTCC
>NC_090737.1:43634999-43642499 GCF_036898095.1 Palaemon carinicauda | reverse complement strand
CACACAGCTGTAAAGATGTAGGGCGAGATCTTCTCCTTGAGGCGCTGGAGACGAGAGTTCTCGATGGCATCTAATGTATAACTGTTCAGAATGGGGATGAGGGGTCGGTGATCCGTCATCACAGTAAAGTGCTGTAGGCCAGCTAGGTATAGCCTACACTTTGACATTGCCCAGACAACGGCTAACATCTCGAGCTCAATGGTAGCATAACGTGTCTCTGCATCGGCGAGAAAACGAGAACCACACTGAACCAGACGCAGGTGTCCATTGCCATGGTCCTGCAGGAGAGCATATCCAATGCCATTGAGGCGTGAAGCGTCCGTCTGAAGAACGACAGGTAGGTCTGGGTCAAAGAGGGCGAGAACTGGTGGACTGGTGAGGGCTAACTTGACGCGTTGAAAGGCTTCATCATGGTCAGAAGTCCAGACAAATGTTCTCTTGGGACTCATCAGGGGGCGTAGAGGTTGGGCTGCAACGGAGATGTCAGGCGTAAACTCTGCTAACTGGTTGACCAATCCCATAAACGATCTGAGGTCCGTCAGGTTAGCAGGGGTCGGAAAATCCTTGATCGCACTGACTTTCTGGTGGTCAGCTGAGATGCCGTCTCCTGAGAGCGTGTATCCGCAGAAGTTCACAGAGGGGGCAGCGACCACAAATTTGTCCTTATTGAGTGTGATCCCAAACTTCCGGCACCTGGTGAGCACTTCGTGGATACGATGAAGGTGGGTAACGTAGTCTTCATCATAGAGAAGGAGGTCGTCTATCACCTTAACACAGTTTTGGACACCTTGAAGGGCCATATCACCTCGCAGGCAGAAGGCATCTCCAGTAGCTGCGAAGCCCATCGGTCCTCTGCAATGTATGAACCGACCATATGGCGTAATAAAGGTGGTTAAGTGACGATCTTCTTCAGCCAGTTCCATCTGCCAGTACCCGTAAAGAGCATCAGCTGTGGTGAAGAAACGAGACTTCCGGTCCACACTACGAATAGCCGTGTAGGGTGTGGGTGAAGGGTGGGCTGGACGAGAAACTTGGCTGTTCAGCTTTGTTAGGTCGATGGTGATACGTACACCTGTTCCATTCTTGGGAACAACAACAAGAGGGTGGCACCAAACTGAAGGGTCATCACCAGCTGGTTTGATTATCCCTTGGGCCACCATAGAATCAAGCTCTTCTTTGACTTGGTCCTTAAAAGCAAATGGAATCTGTCTTGGGGTGTGGATGGCGAAAGGCACTGCACCATCCTTTAGGTAGATTCTCATGGGAGGACCAGCCATAGGCTTGAGAGGAGCTGTCTTCAAATCTTCTTTCGAGACCAACACATCTTTAAATTCCCGAAGAAAGTATTCCTTGGCTGCTGAGGGTGACGTAGTTGCAGAAATGGGCAGCTCCTTGCATCTATTAACATGTTTGACTTCTAAAATGGGTTTGGGGAAGTCGGGAGATATTATGGACAGTTCTTGACAATGACCATAGGATAAAAGTGGAACTTCCACATTTTCGTGAACCTGAATCCTGGCAAGACATGATCGCTTGCCTAAGGTAAGGGTAGCTTGCAATATACCCAGAGCAGGTGACATCGGAGATCCATCCGCTGTGAACGTCACATTCAGCGGAGGTGGTTGCAAGCAGCTCTTGGAGATACCCATGGTGTCCAGGTGTTGCTGTCCTATAACGGTGACGTCGGCACCTGTGTCAGGTAGCATCTTGATGCGAGAGTTAACATCGCCAGATGACAAGAGGACACAGATAGGTTTGGGCGTCTTGGAGATGGTGGAAGGTGATCCTAAGCGACGACAGCTGGTTCGTGAATCTTGTTGCTTGTTGGAGACTGCAGAGGCACCACTGTTGCTTGAAGATCTGTCGCGATGACCATTTTTCTTGTTATCCATGCAGCATTTATCAAAGTGTCCAATACGGTGACAATGACGGCACTGGACTTTGCTGGCAGGACACTTCAACGTCCTGGACCAATGGCCAACACGGTCACAGTTTTTGCAGATACTTTTGGCAGCAGGGCATTTATCAGGTTTTGTGCTGACGGGCACAATACTGGCATAAAACGGCAGGCTTAGAGGACTTCGGCGAAGGTGGAGGCTTCCCGCTTGATTTCTTGCTTCTCCTGTAGGCTGAAATGGCACACAACTGGCTGGGTGGGCCACGTATGGCAGAAGTTGCAGTTTTAGCTGCCTCATATGATCGACAGGTTGTGACGAAATCTTGAAGAGGAGAGCTGGCGTCCAAGGCAATCAACTTCTGAACCAACTCTGCATCTCGAATACCCATCAAGATAATCATTTTCAGTTGGGTCTCTTCACATGCAGCGGCATTACCTGGGCACAAATCAACATCTTCTGCGATGCGTCGAAGTCTCACATAGAAATCAGCAAAAGATTCTCCTTCCATTTGCTTACAGCTAAGCAACTCTCTTCGGCGAAGGACTTCATTCCTTAGTTCCTTTATATGCAACTGTAGAGCATCCAGGACTTCGTCTACAGACTTGTCTGTATAGGGAGAAATCTGCAGTGTGTGTTCTAAAACACGCTGTGTTTCAAGGGTTAAACACATCCTCATCTGGATCATTTGTTTTTCACGTGGAAGCTTAGAGAGATCCACCATAACAGCGTAGTCATCCCACCGGCGTCTCCATTCCCTGAACATTTGGAATGTTGCATCTGCCTTCAGTGGGGGTGGCGTTTGGGCTGTTGCCTTCTGTGGAGGTGGAAGAGCGGGTTGATTGGAGTTAGAATTCACCTCTGTGCCAGGTGTATGGTTGCCTGGATGAGAATGGATGATCGGGGCAAGAGTTTGAATGAGGGCTGTAAACCTTGCATTTTCTTCTTCTCTTCTAAGATCATCCTCTCTTAGGCGAATTGCTTCTTGTTCCCTTCTTCTTTCTTCTTCACGTTGTCTTTCTTGTCTTCTTGCTTCGTCTTCCCTTCTTCTTCTTTCATCCTCATACAAGCGAGATTCCTCTAAAAAACGAATTAAAGCGAGGAAATCAGTCCCGGTAGCTTGAGAGGCAGACCCCCCGGGGGGTAGTAGTGGGGACTCACGAGTGGTGGGGTGGGAGAGGCAGCGCTCTCCAACACTCCCCCAACACCGTGGGCGTGGGAGGCATCGACACTGTGGGCACCCACATCGCTGAATGGTCCCTCTTCTGTGGGCTCTTCTAATTGTTCTTCAAGTATATCATCCGAGGCCATTATTACTTTCGATGTGCAGTGGGTAAAAATACAGTTCCAACAAAGTTATAAAAAACAACACGAACTGTTTTAAAACACTAATAATAAGAAAAGTTTAAGGCAAGCAAGTGTGTGCGCATGTGCATGAATACGTCCGCCAGCGACTCTGTGGGTTGAGGGGAGCAGCAACTCTGCCTCAGGCAGTCACCCCGTGACGATGAATGAGTCTGGGTGTGGTTACGCATGCTCCGACTGAGTCCCAACAGACTATTTGCTTGCTTCTTGAAATAGCACAGCAAAAACACTGGGACGTAAAAAAGAGAGCACTATAAAAGCACAATGCACTGCACAACACTTCACTGTTAACTTGCATCACTACACTGCACATGAAATATAAATAAATCGAATTACAGCGAATTCACATTCAAACTGAGAATCCATTAATGGCGTCGCCCGGTTCCTGATGTCCACGTCTTGAAAGAGTTCTCCTAATACGACACTGTAAGTTCACTGCGCCATGTACGTGTTGATAACTTCCTTAACCTTAATTGGTGGGGCAAGGATACAACATAAAAAGTAGGTTCTCAATGTCTATTAGAGTAAATACAAAAGATACGTGGGACACGAGGAAAGATAACTTATCAGCTAAGGGGACGAAGACGAACAGACTGCATCATGGCAACACAACAGCTAAGTGTTGCCAATGCTGACTCAATGTTGCCATACCATATTAATGACATTACAGGAATTAATCTAATGATATGCAACATCTGAAATAATGGTTGAAAGTACATAATACAGTTAATAGTACGTACAATAATGGTAATCATGATCATGCAGTAAATGATACATACAATAATAATAATCATGACAATACTGGTACATGTGAAATGTGTCTTTTCATGTACCTACAACACTAAAGTGATACTTTGCGTATTTTAGTTTATTTAATAACTTGGATTTCCCGTAATAATTTGATGGGCTATATTATTGTGTTGCTTTTGTTAATAATCGAGGTATGTGATTTTTTTATAACCTACCTCTTTGGTGAACGGTTTGCTCTTCTAAGCATTCAATAAGTCTAATAGCGCATTACCCTTGAAATAAAATTTCCAAAATAATTGTTTTAGAGACTCCCACCATTAATAAATTTTATGAGCAAAAAGTAATTTTCCCTTGTTCATAAACATTTGTAAATTTCATATTCCCTTTTAAAATTCAATTAATATTCAAGGTGACTTATTAAATGGAACCAATTTATCTTCCTCCCCCTCATTTTCATCTTCATTTCTCACATTTCAGTATAACTTACTCTGAAGCGGCTAACATGTTGATAAGAAAGATGATATGATGATATTGGTTCATCGGGTAACTAAACAAATTAGATATGCTAGTAAAACTTTGTAAAAAAAAAGATTTTATTCTCATTCCTACTTAACCTTTACAACACTTCAAACTATAAATAAATTGATTTTTAACAGCGGAATGAAGAAGAAAATATTATACTTAATAACTAAATATATTAGTTTGTACTTAAACCATAAATTTGATAAACGATTTAACTTCTCTAAAATGTAAAAACACTGAAGCAATTTCACGAATAATTTTTTCAAAAAGGTTTTTGTCGTCTCAAGAAACCACTCCTCGAAAAAGGGCGATTTGGGTATAATTGCTTTTCCTGTCCTCGAGAGGAAGACGAACAGTAATTTCATTAAAATATTTTTTTTTCTTTTTTCACCGTTTATGAAGAGTCATCCTGGCACTGGAGTTACTTAGAACTCTAACTGTGTGATATACATGATAATCTTTGTATTCCCATTTAGTATTTCCTGGATCTTTCGGTCATAATATATTACATTTTTGTCTATCGTGATATATGTATAAGAATCGATTATCTTATTGATGTAATGATTATTTATTCAATAAAAAAAAGCGAATTAACAATGGATCATCTTCGTTTATTACTTGGCAATGAAATAATATTTCTACCTGCTTTCGATATGATCCTCTACATTTAGTTTCAGCCGGGAACCTCATATTCATATATTTTTGAACATTTACTCGACAAGGAGGAATCATGCAAACATTCTAGAATGTGAAACAAACTATTTGAATGGAAAGTTATTATTTAAAGATCAAAATATTAGCTAATGTATTCTATAAGAGTTATGGAATAAAATCGTTGCTTTTCAGAAAGTGATATGAGGTAAACAAAGGGAAAGGCTTATCAACAACACCAGGTGAGGTAGGTCACCTCCAATCACACTCACAACTTACTCTATAACATTCTTTAAAGCTTTTACCTCAAATCAAATTCTTCTATATATAATGATATCTCTCCGCTATCTATAAAATCATTCTTTATTTCCACATTATTTTATCAGAGTTGCATCTTTATCTAACATCTCTGCATCTGGCATTCTTGCCTTTAAATTTGGTTTTATCATATTTACTTCATATCTGCCACAGAGACTGATTTCCCTTCTCCCCATCTGGTCACATGACAAAAACATCTCAATATTTGTAACCTTGGTAAATTGTTAAGCCAATGAAAACAGCAAGTAATAGTTATTTCCTCAACTATAATAATATTCTCTCTGCGTTCTTATTTATAATCATGCAAATTCAAATCGGGTCACCATTAACTGTCGTATAAAGAAGACATAGCTTTCAACATATGTCATAATCTTCTGGTGTAGGTTACATATGGTATAATGTAACATTTTATAAGTAAAAAATATCCTCACTTATTATATGATGTTTTTTTTTTCTTTATTTTTCTTCTTCTTCTTAAAGAAAATGCAAACTTCTAAATCTAGTACAATACCAAACTAACAGATGAGTACTTAACCTCCCCAAACTTGCATTTCACGAAATATCTCTTCTACCCTATATTCGTTGTTAGCTTTTCCTGCATGATCTCATTTTTGCATTGATATCCTTACTTTTATTTATATTTTATAACCCTGATGATTTATTATAACAAATAATTAAAATCTAATTCTGCCGCCTGCTATTCATCAACCTGGCAGTCTGAGCAAATAGTCTTAAAGACAAGTCTAATCCATCATTGTAGTATTTCAAAAGACTTTTTGGTTATAGTAGGATGAAAAAAAGGCAAATGCAGAGTGCATAAGGTATAGGGAAGTATGGATCTGTGACTTAAAAATGGGAAAATAATCAAGAGAATGATGGAATGAAGAGCTTTTAGTCAAGTGATCTTTGATGTAACAAAAATTACACAATCTAAGAGATTATTAGGTCAATCATCTTAACAATTTATTTATTACCTTTTCTGTCCCCTAGTACCAATATCTTGAAATAATATTACGATCATAAGAAAGACAATTGTGGAGAGACTTTGTCAGAAGTTATTGTAATAGATAATTTATCCGTCATTTACTGAATACTTTATAAGATTCTTCATTGAAAGTTATATGGTATACTTAAAACTTTTACATTATCATAGCTCATCGTATCAAGTAACTATTTGCTTTATAAATGTGCGTTTCATTGGGGTTTCACTTGCAGTGCTCTCTCTGCCCAATATGCTGTGAAAATTAAATTAAAGAACGGTAATTTGTTTTGACGTAATCCCGTTCTTTGAAATTGTGAAAAAGGCCCGGATCCAGATCAACTCCAAAATTTAAGGGGATCGTGAGAGTTTCGTCAATATCTGTTGAGTAGTTTTGACGTAATCCTGTCCATACATACACACACAAATAAATGAATACATTAATAAATAAAGACAAGCAATCAGAGATTACTGACCTCAGCCAAAAGATATTGAAATCGTCCAATGGCCAAGAGCTATCTGTTGCAGATATTTCAACAAAATCCGCTAATTTTTTTTCTTTTTTTTCTTTTTTTTTCTAAATAAGGAAATTAGAAATCCGGGTAGAGAATTCGGATCAGGTTCATCTCCAAGACAATAGGGTCTTACAGGACCTAAGTTCTATCTGTGGTGAAAATTTTGACAAAACCTTCGAGTAGTTTGACACAATCCTGTCCATTGACCCAGACAAACAAATAAGCACATAAACTAGAATTTGTATCCTGATCCAGATCATATACAAAATTTAATAAGGTCGTCCATGACATAGGGTCTGTCTGTGGTGAAAATACCATCAAAATCCGTTGTGTTGTTTTGATGTAATCCTGTTCTTTAAAATTTTGAGAAATGCAAATCTGGTTCTAGAATCCCAATCCAAATCCGGATCATAACCAAGATTTCATGAGGTCGTCCATGACCTAAGATCTATATGTGGTAGAAATTTCTTTGAAATCTGTTGAGTAGTTTTCGATCCTATCCACA
>NC_090737.1:43612499-43614999 GCF_036898095.1 Palaemon carinicauda | reverse complement strand
TCTGCAAGGCGTCAAGATTCGAGGTGCCCCATGGCCAAAAATACATTGAAGTTACTTGTGACTCCTTTCCTGGCAAATGCGCCAGTATTGTCAGTTCCTTTGAAAGTTTTGCTTTCCCATTTCTAAGTTTAATGTAGCTCTCAAATATTTAATCCTTTTCTCAATATTTCTATCTACCGAAGTCATTGCAGGGAGCAATTCGCACTTTTCACTAAGTAACAAAAATCACTTGTATCCTTAGAAAATATGCCCATTACAAAATTTTTATCTTTCTGTTTTACATCTACAGCATTAAGAAGTACCATCTGATCACCTTTCTCTAAGCAGTGAATACATTCAGTCATTTCTACCATTGACATGACATCAACGAGGTGGTGATTAGCTTTTATGACTGTGTTTTACATCACATTATTCTTCTTCGGGTTTCATTAAAAGTATGCTATATACTGTGTGAAAGAACTTTAGTAAGTTCAGATTTTTTTCTGGATATGTGACAGAAACATCAATATTTGTAACGTTTATGTTGGCATTAATTTGATAATATATAGGTATTGTTTTCTTGGTCCGCTAATCTCTTGTGGTTTCCTCGAGAGACCCTAGGAGATGTTTGTAAAAATAAATGGGAATTTTTTTTATATAGTGCACTTATATTTACAATAATGTAAATAAATTTGCTTGCAAAATCTGAAGCAATAGACTTCGCATGTGTCTTAGTTATCCTGTTAACAATACACCTGGCGCTGGCGTCAATTTAAGATTTAAGATTGTGCTATTTACTACCTCTGATAAGGGTTAATTTTCATTTTCTGGTAGAGGGAGATCCATGATAGACGTCACCTACTAGAATTTTCCAGAAAGCATGACCATAGAACTATTTAGATGGGAATTCGATGGTGGGGTACTGTTGAACTTAAACTCTATTCTAGAATCTTTCACTACCAATTTTGCTCTGCTTTTGCTCAAAACCAAGGTCTGGAAACCATCTTTCTCTCTCTTTTTATGGAAGTTGGTTATGAAGGAAGTTGAATAAACAGATATTGCAGAGTAAGATCTAATGAGTCATATATATATAAACGCTGAATCTCATATGATGGAAAGTAACGTGGATGAAGATATGAGGGAGGGTATTGTTATCTCTAGAATTTCTTTATCTGAAGGCTTTTCCACTGCATCAAGTCACTTGAGTAGTGAATGACACAAACACAACGGCGTTGTTGTTCAGCATCCCACTTATGAGGGACAAGTCTATTTTGACTGAGCTCCATAGAAGAGGAGAGGCGAACTATTGACCCCACACCACCATTGACAAATCCTTTCACTGCTACTGAGGGATTTATAGGTCCTATCCCAGCATATCCTCTCATGTTTTTTTTAACTTATTTCCGTAGTTTCCACCGAGCCTCTTGTATAGTTCATGAAAGAAGCAACCAATTACACCAAGTAGATGAGAAAGGAGTTACAAAATAAGTCGTCTTTTGCATTCAGTGCCTGTAATTCATGGAACTGGAAATAATAGGCCTCATCATATATATAGAAATTTGTTGGCTTGTACTAGATGAGGATGTTCTGGACAAGATAAAATGCCGTATTTTTGGGCTAACATGTCATGCAGTAGTTTTCAGATGATAGGGTAGTACTTTCCCATGTTCAATAGGCTTGTAATAATGAACTATACTCTGAGGTGTATGCGTGAGTGAGAGAGAGAGGGGGGAGGTAAATGACTATATCCAAAGGAATATTGTTGAATCCTTTTTAATCTCCTATACCAAAGGTAGAAATTTTAATCTAAGCCCTGGTCTGTTTTCCGTTAAGCGGGATTATCCTTTAATCTAAAATTTGACTTTTCCGGAATTATTAAATAATTGACAGCTGTTTGATCCCTTTCTCCTGTATAAACACGATGTCCTTGTACATGTATTCTCATTGTTGAGTCTGTTTATATCCCTAATGGACGAAAATACTAACTCCGGTCAAGTCTTTTGATTTTTCCTTTCGTGGCTATAATATATATATATATATATATATATATATATATATATATATATATATATATATATATATATATATATATATATATATATATATTCATATTTACATATGTATATATATTTATATATATATATATATATATATATATATATATATATATATATATATGTGTGTGTGTGTGTGTACAGAGAGAGAGAGAGAGAGAGAGAGAGAGAGAGAGAGAGAGAGAGAGAGAGAGAGAGAGAGAGAGAGAGAGAGAGAGAGAGAGAGATATGTAGAGAGATGTAGAGAGAGAGGGGTTAAATAATAAATAAATAGCAAGAAGAAAACTATTATAAAAAAGAGAAAGGTAAGACAAAAATATTTTCCTTATGCATTCATGCCCAGATTTATTTAGTGTATATTTTCTATTACTCCTTTGGAAAAATGAATAGCCATGATACACGAACACAGAAACAAACAACAACTTTATTGAAGAAGCGATGGTGATACTTGCTTAATAACTGTATAT
>NC_090737.1:43602499-43607499 GCF_036898095.1 Palaemon carinicauda | reverse complement strand
GGCGTGGGGAATTTCTGAACGGCTGTTACTTCTCAGGGAGGGGATGGACTCCTTCAGAAGTGGTGCGGTGCCCTAAGAATGACACTACGTTGTGCCAAAGGCACACTTGTCGTACCAGACTACAAGGCCGTTTTGTTGTAGGCGGTCGAGCATGATGCGCAGGTGACGGATGTGTTCCTTTGTTAAGGAAGAGAACACAAGTATGTCGTCACGTAACATACACAGAAGAGGAGGTCCCCTAAGATGCCCTCCATGAGACGTTGAAAAGTGGCCCCAGCATTACAAAGGCCAAAATATGAGTAACTGAAGGTGTATGTACCGAAATGAGTGGTGGTGGCGGTCTTGGGGATGTCTTCTGGGTTCATAGGCACCTGATAATACCCCATCAGGGGGTCGAGCGTGGAGAAAACCTTGACTTTGAGCAGGCAGGAGGTCAAGTCGGTGATGTTTGGGAGGGAATAGTGATCCGGTTCTGTTTGCATGTTCAGGCGCCTGTAATCCAACATGGATGGAGGGAGCCGTGTTTCTTCAGGATGATGTGTAAGGGTGACGAGCATGGGCTAGAGGCCTTCTGGCAAAGGCTCATTTCTTCCATTTCGGCGAAAGTCTTTTTGGCGGCTGCCAATCGATCTAGTGCCAGACGTCTGAATTTGGCGAAGACTGGGGGTCCCGTCGTCTTGATATTGGTGATAAATACCATGTTTGGCAGGAGTCATGGGTGTTTGGCGAAGTACTGGACGGAAAACTTCCGGGTATGACGTGAGGAAGTGGGCGTAGGCATCCGTGGGTGAGCTAATGTGGAGAGCGAGGTTGGAGGGGGTGGGTTAAAGAGGTGTTGACCAATCATCGATGTGGGACATCGACTAGAAGGTGGAAATGAGAGAGGAAATCTGCACCGAGTATTGGCAACGTGACGTCAGCAACGAGAAACTTCCAATTAATTTTATCGTTTCCAAACGATAATGTGAGGTTCTCGTAACCTTAGGTGGGTATCACAGATCCGTTAGCAGCTACCAGGCGGACGTCAGCAGACGTAGACAGAAAACGTTGTGTCCTGGAGAGACCCCTTAGCAAAAGAGAATGACAAGCACCCATGTCTACCAAAAATCGCATGCCCACTCCTGCCTCATGTTAAAAGAAAAAATTAGAAACACGGGAGGCCACCGCCAAGAGTGATGGCCTACTTACACGTTTTTTGGCCACTGTCAATCCTTGGCACATTTCTTCGCGGCAGCCCCGAATATGAAGTGGTAGTAGCAAAACTGCGGCCGATGGGTGGCAGTAAGTGGCTGTAGAAGTCATTGGTTGGGGCGCAAGCTGCACGTCACGGGGTAGGCGTGTGTGTCCTATGGCATTCACGTCAGCTTCGATTGACTTTGAAGGAGTGGAGGCGTTGACGGAGGTCTTGAAGGTCATGAAGTAGCTGTCCATAAGGGTGTCGGCTTTGGTCATCAAGTCCTTTATGGGTAAACTATCAATATCGGGTATGGCAGTGCGTACAGGTTCGGATAAACGCCGTACTCAAAGGGCACGAAGTAGGTTCTCCTCACGAGAAGAGCCATCTGCGGCATGTTGCAGGAGAGTGATACTGGTCATTTACCTGAGGACGTGCGAAGCCCTTTGGTCCCCCAACAGTTGTTGAGAGAGCTGAAAAAGATTTGCTATATGGGCGGCTGGCGACAGCGAGTACTACCGCAGAAGGTATGCTTTGAGGGTGTCATATGCTATAAGAATGTCTCCTGGTTCACAAAGCCAGTCGGAGATTTCTGAGAAGGTGTCCTCGGGTATCGCCACAAGAACATAATCTGCTATGGTGGTTGAGCGAGTCAAGCCCTTGATGAGGAACTGGAGTTCTACTCGCTGAAACCAAGCAAACGCCTCTCCGCTGGCGAACAACAAAAGTTCCAATTAGGCGGCCATAGTAACAGGGAGGAGGGGGGAGGCAGGAGGAGCGAGTCAACTTCTAGGGTCACCAATGTGACGAGCCACGAGTAGGTTGTGACTCAAGTGCGAGATGAAAGCAACTGAGTACCCTATTATAGACACCTCGAGTATAGATACACACTAGGTCCCAGTAAGAAGGTCACAAAATACAACATGCTATTTCTTGTCCAACAGGCAACCAGTTCTGTTAACAGTTAACAATGAGAAATAGGCAGAAAGGTTGATGTAAGTAGCTGTCAGTGCAAGGGGAGAGCAAAGATACAAAGGAAAATATATATAAAAAAAGAGTAATGTCGTTACTATGTACGATCGTGTGACACACGGGTGGTACAAAACATTAAAAGGACGAAAATATGTAAAGCAGTAAAAGAAGATGTCTTAATAGCTAATAAAAAAATGATGGAGATTTCATAGTAGTTGAACTCATTGAACTTTACGTAAAACGTCTGCAAAAATGGTTTATATCTAAAGCTTAAAAAATCTATCATTATACTAATTCACAAAAGGGAGACATTGGTGAAAAATTAATGTTCGATTTGTCTTTATGGTTATTTACTGATTCTTATTCAGAAAAAAAAATATCATGGATTTCATTTAAGAACTACTATGCTTCTAATTCATCATTCAGCTTCAATTACTACTTATTCAAAATATTTTTTACGATAATTATTATGCTTAAGGTTTAAGAATATGTCATAACTGTTGTCAAATATATGAATAAATGAAAGATTTAAGATCCAATTTATTCTTCATTGACGTATTAACATAAAAATAAAAATGGACAAAAGAAAAGAAATGAGAGTAGGTGTAACTTTTATTTACACCATATCAGAATATATCATCTGTATTAGTTAAAACTGTTTTGGCTTAAATTTACTCACTTCAAATAAGTGATCAGGATATTAACATTAAAGGTTAAAAGGGATTAAAGGTTGCTTTTGAATGGCAGTGTGTTGGGCAGTAACATTGCGCTAGTAAACAGGAAAATGCCTTAGAGACTGACCTTATTACCCTTGATCAGCGTCCAAGCCTCTCTCCACCCAAGTTAGAAGCAGTGAGGGCTAGGTAAAGGATTCAGCAGGTAGACCCATAGGCTCCTCAAAACAACCCCATCCTAATTTCACAAGGATGGTGAGGTTGCAGCGGCCAAAGTAACTTATGAGTTTGAGCGGAACTCGAATCCAAGTTTGGCGATCACCAGTCAGGAGCATTAACACATAGGCCACCACAACCCTAATGTTGATATGAAGTTAGAAGAGTTTAACTATAGTTTCTTAGAAAAAAAAAAGATATTTCTCATAATATGACGAATGATAAACATCCATTGCTAACAAGAATATCCCGCATATTAATATTGGGTATATAGCTAAGTAAAATCATAACCCTTATGATAACATTTCCAGCTTACAGACAAATGAATATCACTGGATGAGAATTTGAGAAAATAATAATTCAATTTTACTAAACGATGACTCGTATACTGAGTGGAAGATCTATAGGCAATTCTGAGCTCAGGGAAATCGTTTCCTCCTAATGAAATGTCAATGTGATGGACACATGATTTGGGACAAACGACACTCAGTGATGGCTTTCCCTTGTTCCAACTAAGATGCTGGTAATAAGATTACTGAACGAAGCCCGCTGTCAGCTTACTTACTCTGATGAGATTATAGAAGCAATTCCGCATAAAAACGAGAGGGGGAAAATACAAAAGAATTGAAAAACAAATTATATATTTATAACTAATCAAAAATTTGCTGAGGATAAGATATGGTTCATTTTAATGATTGTTGTTTCTCTCAAAATACTAAAATTTCACAAATTATAGCTTTATATACATTTGCAGTCAAATTTGAAATGTTTGTGAGAGAGAGAGAGAGAGAGAGAGAGAGAGAGAGAGAGAGAGAGAGAGAGAGAGAGAGAGAGAGAGAGAGAGAGGGGGGGGGGGAGGGGTTAGTAGATGGAGCAGTTGTAGTATGAGTAGTAGATAATATCCCAATTTTCCGAGACCCAAAAATAATTTCAGAATACTAACTGTAAATAAATGAGCACTAAAGCTTATATTGTTAACGAACTTAGGATAGAGAGAGAGAGAGAGAGAGAGAGAGAGAGAGAGAGAGAGAGAGAGAGAGAGAGAGAGAGAGAGAGAGAGAGTTGCAGTTTTTTATCATCTTATTTGATTTATTTATCAGATTAAGAGAACTATTACTTTTTTGTTTGAGATTTATAAGGTAACAGTATAATGTTATAGCAAGGGAACTCTGAATATCAATGTTGACATGTGATGAAAGTGTTATGTAGATAATAGAAACATATAAGTCTCAGACAAATAGTAATTGGTTTATTGTTCCATAGATAGGGTACATCTAAACAAATGCCAAGGCGAGAAACACTTAAACAAACAGCTCATGATTCTTTCTCCTCCAGATGTAATTGCTTATGGAGGAAACTTTATTTTCACTCTCATACATCAATTAACGAGGATATGTAATCAGAGATATCCTCCTATTCCTTTGCTACCTGCAAAGTGATGATGACGGTGATGATGACGACATATAAATAAACACAAACACACACGCATATAGTACGCATTACTAGTTATGCAGTATTTTCTAGCAGTCATGACTTCTCCATCATAAGACTCAACACTACATGTAGTAGCATTCTATAAGTTTTATTCCAGGTGTGTCCAGGTTGTA
The DNA here is from genome assembly GCF_036898095.1 of Palaemon carinicauda. Lineage (NCBI taxonomy): Eukaryota > Metazoa > Arthropoda > Malacostraca > Decapoda > Palaemonidae > Palaemon > Palaemon carinicauda. Next base: position 43,602,856 of record NC_090737.1, on the reverse strand, counting down.
GAAGGATCTTCATAATCAGGCAGTTGAATTGGTCGGGATGTTGTGCCCTATCAATAACGTCTCTGCCTGGAGATCACTAGGCTGGGATTTTGAGTCTAGGGTAAAATAGTTAGTTTCTTTAGTGTCTGCAACCTCACTATCCTTGTAAAGTAAGGATAAGGGTTTGGGGGCGCCAATAAGTCTACCTGTTGTGTTATCAGCAGCTATTGCCTGGCCCTCCCTGGTCCTAGCTTGGTTAGAGAGGGAGCTTAGGCGCTGATCATATGTTTATTTGTTTAGTCTCTAGGGCGTTGTCCTGCTTTCTAGGGCAATTTCACTGCCCCTTGTCTCTGCCATTCATGATCGTCCTTTAAAACT
>NC_090737.1:43587499-43594999 GCF_036898095.1 Palaemon carinicauda | reverse complement strand
CCTACAATCGTTTCTTGACCAAAAAAGATGCTAAGAGGATTCCGACCAAAGATAATCTTAGCATAATGTGACCATAAAACTTTATTGTTCCATTTTCCTCGTTATCTTCCAAAATTCTGATAAATGCAATGTCTTTACACACGTACAGCCATTTCTCCCTCTAAAATGGCATTTATTGTCACAACGGTAATTTATTCTTCACTATTTATTTATATCTGAAACTCCTTAGTTTATTCCCATCATTGATAAAATAGAAATGATAAGGAAAAATATATTATATTCTTTTTGATGGGGTGGGACTTAGGGGTTTTAACTAGCCGAAATTATGATGCTTCGAACTTAAGGAAAGGTAAGAAAGATTTTTTTTTTTTTTTTTCGTCAACTTATTCCACAACCCAATTTCTTATTTTGATACCCATGAATTTTTGTATAACAAGTAAGAATATGATTTTTTTCTGTTTTTTACACGTGAAACTTGTTTACTTTTCTCACGTCTCTTGATAAGAGTATTTCTTGAACGCTAAGAAACAGTATAGAGTACTTCAAAAAGTCAGGTTAGTACCAAAGTTAGGAATGTATTAACAAAACTATCATTGAAATTATATTTTTTTTTCTTGCTGTTCGTTTTCAAAATTATTTAGGTGAAAATATATATATATATATATATATATATATATATATATATATATATATATATATATATATATATATATATATACAGTGGGTGTATTGAAAATTTGCATATGTTTATCGTACAGAAAAACTAGATGAAATAATGCTGGAATTTAACATATGCACACATTGAAAGCTTTTATCTTTTGGAATTGAAGTAATATAAAATTTATCATTAATAAAGAATTATTTAAAAACAACTGTGATTGTACTTAACGTATGTAGATGAGACCCAAAGATAATAGAGATAAATTGAGCAGAGAAACTTACAATAATGTTGAAAACCGATGATATTTTGTTTGAAAATTCCATTTCCCCCCACCCTCACCCCCACCCCCTATTTCTTTAAGTTATCAGAAGAACTAAAAAGAAGTTATGCATCCGTTTTACATTGTTCTTTATTCCGTAATTGCTTATTCACTTATTACTTTCTATGGGAAGAGCTGTAAATATCTGCCACAAGACCATTCTTAAATCAACCTCATACAAACTAATGCAACATACTAACATGCTGTCTATTAAAGCATTTTCTATAGACAAAATTGTGACTAGTCAATTGTGTTAAACAAACTGTATAACCATGATGATAAAAAGGATTAAATAGTTTTATCGGCCAATGAACACTAGAATTTTTAGTTATATTATTCATCTTATTTCCTTTTTCCCTCTATTCAATCTTTACTCAATAAAAGGCTGATTATACTAAATTACATTGCAAATTCAGCTGATAAATTATTAAGAAAGGTTTATACAAACCATATACGGTATAGTGATATGGTATTTTGAAATCAACACGAAATAAAAACTTTACGTTCCTTGTTGAAAATATAAACATTAAAATTTTTTGGAATTTTTTAATGTTCTTTCCCTAACAAACCCCCAGAATTTTCTTTTTATTATTTGCAAACTTACTGTTTCAGAGGACTGCGAAGAATGGCAATTTGGAACATCATGAACCTCCTCATTACCAGGCTCGTTACATGAAAATGTATGAAAGTTGTGGAACTAATTAGTCTGAGACGGTGGAATTTTTTCGTGTTGCAAGTATCATATTCTCCAAGACAGCAAGATTTATAAAGTTATTTGTTTCTTTGAAGTTGCATGCAGTTCATATTCAAATATTTTCTATATGTCGGGGAGAACGGTGAAACGGGAGAGGGAAGGAAACCTTCCATTATGGAGAGCTTCCAGAAGGAGATTAAATCTTTTTGTTTTGGGCACATATTTTTTTTTCTTACTTGAATACTTTATTATTTTTTATTCTTTATTCAATTATCTCTTTGTCTATTCTGCATATGCTTCATGATTCTGCCCAGTCTTTGCGTTCAGATACACCTAGTGCAAATCTTACTAGGTATGCAAATAATCTACCAGGCTTGATTCTTTTTTTTCGGGAAAAGTCGGTAATAAAAAGGATTTTATTCCGGTTGTGACTAATAGTGCAATAATCTTACTGATCATATACAGCAGATGAATCATTCGGCAACACTTGGTGTAAATGCAAGTTTCCTAAAGTTTTGCTCCAAGATTTATTTGTTAATTATTCAATTTACTTTGTTATCATTCAAATTACTATTTATCTATATCTATTTCAAGTATTATTCATTATTTTTACGTTTGATTTTAGCATACAAATCCTCAGTAGGTGACGTATCTTGGCTTTCAATAATAGTAATAATAATAACAATATATATAATAATAAAAATAATAATAATAATAATAATAATAATAATAATAATAATAATAATAATAATAATAATAATAATAATAATAATAATAATAATGATTATGATTTAACATAGATCTAACATTGTTATCGTGGTTATGGTGCTTATGGATTTTTCATAAATCAATTGTTTTATAAACCACTCTTCAATTTTGCATATTACCTTTAGAGTTTTAGCTCCAAATGTAACAGATCAAAAGTAACATGACCATTAAGTAGCCTAGTGTTGCTACCGATGAAACGTATCGAAATTCCTATGTACTGTACTCGTAAAATATATCTTACTCATCTCCATTGTTTTTTTTTTTTTTTTCTTTTTTTTTTAACATCTTGCTACTATGAATGGAACAGGTTTCATTTTTAACAGAATTTTATTTCGTCCTAATTGTGAATTTAAAATAGCTATAACAATCGTGAGGATGCCCTGATAGTAGTCAAACGACAGTTGTCATTTACTTCCATAAATTTGCCAAAATTAAAATTTAACTGGTGTGTTCAAGGACATTACAAGAAATAATTCTTATTTTTTTTCCAAATTTTACTGTATTTATTCATCACATAAGGGCATTTTTTTTCTTTTTTTTTGAAATGGCCTCCACGATAATGAAAAAAAAATATAATTTTTTTTTTTTTTTTTTTACCAGGATGTTCGATCATTTTTCTTGGATTTTCATACCATGAATTTAATATCCTGTATTTTTAGAATTTATTATCACTATTACATAGCATTATACAAAGTTTTCCCACCCCAGATGACCGCAAGTTTCAAGGTTTATATAAAATCTCTATGGATATCAGTTGATACACATACTACGTCATAATTGAATAGCTGATATATCTAAAAAAGCTTCTTATTATCTCTGTATCTTCATATAGTCCCCTCAATTTTCACAGCCATCAAGGCATGCACAACAATAAATTTTTAAAGTATCCACATCTGTTTGTCATACTGGAGTTTTGGCAGGAACCTCGACAAAGTTCCAACATTGGTTCCGGAGTTGGCGCATTAGTACATAATATTGGGACCAAATTACAATCATGTCATTTCCATGAGGAATCAGTTACATTTGGCATGGTGGGTATGGTTTCATTTATAGATTCCCCACAGAAGCGATGTAAAAATCCTTTTGTATGTGAAGTTTTACGGTTTCCAAAGTTAGAGAAATCTATCTCATTCTCTGCCATTTTGTGCAAAGAGTGCCAACCTCATATCTTTCACAGTCTCTAATGTCAAATTTCAAGAAGGATTGTACAAAATGCAAATGTAGGATTCAATTTTTCCAAATTCTGCAAAGCGTCAAGATTCGAGGTGCCCCATGGCAAAAAATACATTGAAGTTACTTGTGACTCCTCTCCTGGCAAATGTTCCAATGTTGTCAGTTCCGTTGAAGGCATACTATTCCATCAATGCTTTTGCTTTTTCCTTTCTAAGTTTGATGTAGCTCTCAAATATTGAAATAATTTTCTTGGTATTTTCAACCACCTCAGTCATTGGAGGGAGCAATTCGTAGTTTCCACTAAGTGACAAAAAACATTAGTATCTTTGGAAAATATGCCCATTATAAGATTTGTTTCTTTATGTTTTTCATCCACAGCATTAAGAAGTGCCATCTGATCACCTTCCTCTAAGCAGTGAATACATTCAGTAATTTCTAACAATGACACAACATGAGCGAGGTGGTGGTTACCTTTTATGACTGTGTTTTACATCACATTATTCTTCTTCGGGTTTCATTGATAGTATGCTATACGCTGTATGAAAGATATTTAGTAAGTTCAGCATTTGTCTGGATATGTGACAGAAACATAACAATATTTTTAACTTTTATGTTGGCATTAACGTGATAATATATAGATGTTGTTATCTTGAATTTCATTAAATGGTGCACCTATATTTGCATTAATGTCAACAAATTTACTTGCAAAATCAGAAAAAAATAGACTTCTCGTGTGTCTTTGTTAGTATGTTGACGATACACTTGGCATCAATTATCAAGATTTAGGTTTGGTTACTATTTACTACCTCTGATAATGGTTGATTTACATCTTTTCGTAGAGGGAAATCCATAATAGACTTCACTTCCAGAGAGCATGACCATTATTATTATTATTATTATTATTATTATTATTATTATTATTATTATTATTATTATTATTATTATTATTATCAAATGATAAGGTAGTACCCTAGTTGGAAAAGCTGGATGCTATAAGCCCAGGGGCTTCAACAAAGAAAATATCCCAGTAAGGAAAGGAAACAAGGAAAAATAAAATATTCTAAGAATAGTAACATTAAAATAAATATTTCCTACATAAACTATAAAATCTTTAACAAAATGGGAGGAAGAGAAACTAGATAGAACAGTGTGCTCGAGTGTACCCTCAAGCAAGAAAACTCTAACCCAAGACAGTGGAAGACCATGGTACAGAGGCTATGGCACTACCCAAGACTAGAGAACAATGGTTTGATTTTGGAATGTCCTCCTAGAAGAGCTGCTTACCATGGCTAAAGAGTATCTTCCACTCTTACCAAGAGGAAAGTAGCCACTGAACAATTAATTTGCAGTAGTTAACCATGGAACTATTTGGATGGGAAATAGATGGTGGGGCACTGTCGAGTTTACACTTTCCTCTGGTATCTTTCACTTCTAATTTCGGTCTGCTTTTGCCAAAAAACCAAGGTCTGGAAATCATATTTTTCTTATTTTATGGAAACCAATGGCCCTTAGCCTTTGCCTAGAGTACTAGACCAATATTCTTAAAGTAGTATCTGTTATCATTGTTCTGGGCGTCAAAATCCCAACTGTCTTTACAACTACCCCAGTGACAAGGAGGAGAAGAACTATTCAGCTAGAGGGTAAAGATATGTTATTGATTTCAAAATAGTGTTATTAATATAAATACTACTTTAATAACACTTTCTATGCTTTATTTTTTTATCTTTTTTTACATATTTCAACCACCCCAGTGACAAGGAGGAGAAGAATGGTCAAAGCAGAATAGTATTAAAGAAAAAAAGGGATAAACAAAAAGTGACGAAGAAATTAAGAATAGCAAAAGAGAAATGTTACAAATCGAAAAGGTGACAATGGAATCGCTCTTAATACTGAGGCTGTGATGATTGATGATGATTATAAAGTTAGTGAAGTAGATGAAGAAATTTATTATGAAGGAAGTTGAAAAAATTAATATTACAGTGAATGATCTAATGAGTCATATGTACACATGCTGAGTCTCATAGGATGGAAAGTTACGTGGATGAAGATATGAGGGGAGGATATTGTTATCCCAAAAATGTCTTCATCTGAAGGCTTTCCAACTGCATCAATTCACTTGGGCAGTAAATGAGACAATCAAGGGGCGATGCTGCTCAGCATCCCATTTATGAGGGACAAGTCCATTTTGAGTGAGCTCCAAAGAAAAGGAGAGGTGAACTGTTGACCCCACACCACCAATAACAAATCCTTTCACTGTTACTCAGGAATGATAGGTCCTATCCCAGCAGATCATCTCATGTTTTTGTAACTTATATTATTTATCCACTGAGCTTCTTGTATAGCTCATGAAAGCATCAAACAATTGCACCAAGTAGATGAGAAAGGAGATAAAAAAAATAAAAACGTCAGATGCATTCAGTGGTTGCATTTCATGGAACTAAAAAAGGGATATATATATATATATATATATATATATATATATATATATATATATATATATATATATATATATATATATATATATATATATATGATTGTTGGCTTGTACCAGCTGAGGATGTTCTAGGCAAGATACAAGGTATATATGATGCCGTATTTTTTGGCTAGCATGCCATGCAGGAGTTTTGAGATTATAGGAAAGACTTCCTCACCTCCAATAGGCTTGCAATAATAAAGGGTAATGGTGACTTGTTGATAATCAGTAGGTCATAATGTGATATATTGATGAAAAATGTTGGAGTCTTTATTTTCCGAAGCAAAATCTGTTGCTTGACAAAGGAATGCTTGAGTTGAAAGGGCACTTCTCTATTAAGGTATTTAACCTGATGAAACTAGAAAAGTATTGCAGCAGACATCACTTTCTGATTGATTTTTGTCCTTAACTTCATCATATTACATGTTTTTTTTTTTATGTGTATCATTGTATTTAGGATTAGTACTTGGCAAGAAGCTGTATGACTTCATTGATCCTTTTTGAAATTCTTTTGGATTCAGGTAATAAAATATATGAAAAAATATACTTGTTTCAGTATCACTCTTCACCTTGTTATAGGTACAACAAATTTCCTGAAAGTCATGGCTAAAAATAGTCCTTGGATCATGGAGTGTTGTAGGAAAGACAAAGCGTTCATTGCAGCCTTACAAAATTTCAGGCTATCTAACCTGTTTAAGAATGCAGAAAGTGATTGCTGACACCCTTTCTTACTAAAAAGAAGACGAGTGAATTCAAACTGGCCCCATGATAAACTACACTTTTTCTTTGACTGTAGTGGAATGATGTGATTGCCCTCCACCTTCTCTTCCTTCTGCACCCACTACTGGTCTCCTGAATTTTAGTGGCCCTCCAATGTTTGGTGGTTAATTTATAAACGAGATTACCTTATCCCTACCACCTCAGGTGGGTTTATGAATTACAAGATCAACCGAGGAAGGGAAACCATAAAGAAGATGGTATAGGGAGAATCACACAGCAGAAAGATTGATGTTTTGATTTACTTCATGAATGGCATAAATGATACAAAAAAACCTTCCAACACGATTTCTGCAAGATTGCCCTCTTTGTCCGGCATGATTGCTTCAGGAAAAACAATTCTAAGTAAAGGTATTGGTACTGTACATCCTCATCTCCAAGAGTTAGCAGGGGGCTGCCAGATGCCTAGACCATTGAACTAACAGCTGACGGTGATCCTTCCCGTTACAAAATGTGATACTAGCGGATCAGGAAAAAAGGATGGTGATACTGGTTCATTGTCCTTTTTATTTGAGTATGCTTGTGTATCTAATTTATATATCATATATATATATATATATATATATATATATATATATATATATATATATATATATATATATATGTTACTTATAGCTGTGATCGATGAGTTTAAC
>NC_090737.1:43559999-43562499 GCF_036898095.1 Palaemon carinicauda | reverse complement strand
AAAAGTTTTGAGTACGATGTGTGTTTGACATACTGTAAGTGGTCCATATATGAAGCGGGGAGTTTATTATTATGTCATTTACATAACATACGCAGAAGGGGAGGATCCGTAATATGCAATCCAGGGAGTTGTTGAAAGGTGCCCCTGCATTACGCAGGACAAAGCATGAGTAATAGAAAATATATGTCCTGAAAGGGTGGTGGTACGATCTTGTTTATGTCATAAGCACCTGCAATACCCCATCCGGAGGTCGATGGTAAAAGGATACTTTAGCACTGTCAAGATAGGTGGGGATTTTGGTAATGTATGGGAAGGGGTGGAGGTTTGGTTCCGTATGCATATTAAGACGCATATAATCCCTATAATGGCATGAGGATCCATCCTTTTCCAGGACGATGTGCATGAGCGATGACCATGGGCTTCAGGGCTTTTGAAAAGGCCTAATTCTTCCATTTTAGTGAAAGTGCGTTTAGCAACTGAAAAACGTTCTGGTACAATAGGTGTCAATTTTGCAAACACTGGGGGACTTTAACACATATGCTGATGAAATGTTTGAAGAAATGTTAAAAAGACTTTACAATGAAACTAGCTTTTAAAAATTTTTCTCCTGAATCATACAGGAGAATCTTTAGCATCTGGTATATCGAGATGTAAATATCAACACAGACACCACTTGCGTATACGATGATTCTTGTATCCATATTTTTTCGAAGTCCTTCTTGACAAACTCTTTCCTGAATGTAACCTTGGTGAAAAAAAAAATATTTCCACCTTACATTTATTGATTGCTCATTTTCCTTTAGCATTATAACATGGCGGCCATTCACAATTCCATATGTATTTTCACCAGCGAAACAAATGGTAATACGATCTAAGTTATGTTGTTCCCCCTAACCTAAATTGAGACATAAGTGTCCTACCTACTTGTTTGTAGATGGTAATCTGAGGCGTTCCACTACAGCTTATATAGAGCAGTTGATTAATATTAAATCATTATTCCCATGACTTATGATTTGTTCTATCTAAGGAAATCCTATGCACCAGAAACAATAGAAATGAAGGTGCAATGCATTTCTTTATCTATGAAATATGACACTTCTTGTGGGACATCCAAAGGTGGGATTTTTCCCTTAACATACAAGCACCTACCACAATTTATGTCAAAACCACAACTTACCAGTACTTTTTTAGTGTTTAAAACAAATTGAGAGGATATATATGTTAGCAATGCTCGCATCCTACTAAAACCTGATAAAAGAGTTGTATAAAATTGAGTCACATGAAGACTGCAATGGTAGATTTGTTCTAATGATAATAGGGTATAGGAAACTAATGATAACTATAGTACGAAAAAAGGGCTTCATTTATCGCATTTACATCTCAGAAAACTATTCGTCGAGAATACAGTCAAATGATAGGAAGACAGTGTTTATCATATTGGCCAGCGGATATAGTGTTAATATGTACCCTATCACTTTGCGAAGGAGGGACTACATTATTTCCCGTGCTGAAGAAGTAGCCTTCAAAAGATATTTCTAGGCAATGTGACTTCTTTTTCATCACTCCTCAATTGTTTGATGTTACATTCAACTTTTCATACGATAAATAAATCGTATGGCGCATTTGGGCATTGGATATAAAAAAAAAATACGAATAATTCCCTAATTCTGTGGTAGCTTTTAAACAAAAAGCTATTTTTTGAAAGACTAACCGTGGTAGGAGTATTGACGACGGGTCACACTAATCAAATACATCAAATAGTTTAAATAACAACTATTGTAAATGGAGGAAACTAACAGAGAGAGAGAGAGAGAGAGAGAGAGAGAGAGAGAGAGAGAGAGAGGGAGGGAGGGGGGGAGGCAAACAAAAAACTCAACTATGATATATTTACTTATAATTGTTAGTTTCCGAAGTAGTTGACTATTTAAGGGTGTAAAAATGTACATATTGTTTCGAAAATGAAACCCAAAATTGCAAGAAAATTCTGTGGCAAGATGACTGTTAGGTCCTAAGAGGGAGGCGAAGTGAATATAATTTCTTTATTCAGACAAGAAAGTTTGCTTATATGCAAATGGTTGAAGGCAATAATGGCTCAAAATATCAACCATTTGGATATACATTCCAAAGGTTGAATTCGATATTAAATGCCAATGACAATATTGCTTTTTTTTTATTATTATGAATTATAAAAAAAAAGGAGGAAATTGTACATCTCTCATGTTTAGTATCCTTAATTGTTTGATAAATTCAGAAAATGTATTGGTGTTTTATTACAATTTATCAAAAAACACTGTCTTCTTTTATTTGCTTTTCTTTGCCTACATCATGTCAGAAAAAGAAAATTGAATTCTTTACAAATTTCAAGATGAGATGCTATTGGTGTTGAAACTGAATTTAAACTAAACATTAGAACATTGAATAATTGGTGTTCGGTAACAGGATATGTTTTAATCACCTTCTTCATAACAGGCATAACAGCATTTCGGCCATAAACCTATTT
>NC_090737.1:43542499-43547499 GCF_036898095.1 Palaemon carinicauda | reverse complement strand
TACAAAGGTAGTAAAGCATGTATTAGGATATGAAATGAAGTGAGCGATTGGTTTCTGGTGAGAGTGGGGCTGAGACAGGGATGTGTGATGTCGCCATGGTTGTTTAACTTGTATGTTGAAGGAGTGGTGAGAGAGGTGAATGCTCGAGTGCTTGGACGAGGATTAAAACTGGTAGACGAGAATGACCTTGAATGGGAGGTAAATCAGTTGTTGTTTACGGATGATACTGTACTGGTTGCAGACGCTGAAGAGAAGCTTGGCCGATTAGTGACCGAATTTGGATGGGTGTGTGAGAGAAGGAAGTTGAGAGTTAATGTGGGTAAGAGAGGAAAGGTCCCCTTTTTTGTTTCATTTGTTTGATGTCGACTACCCCCAAAAATTAGGGGAAGTGCTTTGGTATATATATATATATATATATATATATATATATATATATATATATATATATATATATATATATATATATATATATATATATTATTTCTAGCCAAGCTACAACCCTACTTGGAAAAGCAAGATCCTATAAGCCCAAGGGCTCCAATAGGGAAAAATAGCCCAGTGAGGAAAGAAAATTAAGAAATGAATAAATGATAAGAGCAAGTTAACCATAAATCATTCTAAAACAGTAACAATGTCAAAACAGATATGTCCTATATAAACTATTAACAACGTCAAAAACAGATATGTCATATATACTGTAAACTATAAAAAGACTCACGTCAGCCTGGTCAACATAAAAACATTTGCTCCAACTTTGAACTTTTGAAGTTCTACTGATTCAACTACCCGATTAGGAAGATCAGTCCACAACTTGGTAACAGCGGGAATAAAACTTCTAGAATACTTTGTAATATTGAGCCTCATGATAGAGAAGGCCTGGCTTTTAGAATTAACTGCCTGCCTAGTATTACGAACAGGATAGAATTGTCCAGGGAGATCTGAATGTAAAGGATGGTCAGAGTTATGAAAAATTTTATGCAACGTGCATAATGAACTAATTGAACAACGGTGCCAAAGATTAATATCTAGATCAGGAATAAGAAATTTAATAGTCCGTAAGTTTTTGTCGAATTAAAACACTTTTTCCGAATAGAATGATCACCGAAAATCTTTAGGACTTTCTCAATAAGCTAATTTTTTTGTGCAATTGAAGAAGACACAGACGTAATGTGTCTCTCAAAAGTAAATTAGCCGTCGAGAATCAATACCTAAGATTTTAAAAGAGTCATACAAATTTAAAGAAACCTTATCAATACTGAGATCTGGATGTTGAGGAGCCACCGTCCTTGACCTACTTACAATCATACAATCATACAGTAATATCTCAACATACAAGCACCCTAATATATGAGCCTTCTGAATTATGAGCCATTGTCCGAGCAAAATTTGGCATTGAGACCCTAACACAATCTTGAGATATGTACACACAGAGATGCTAACGCTAGATGGCCGTACTCTTTCCGTTGCTTGTTCACTTCACGTGGTCATTGACTCTGCACATATCTCCCAAGCATCTCCCGTGTTTTGTGTGTTATTTATGTAATTTTCACTTCATTTATGAACATTTTTTACAATATGTGATGGGTTCCATGAAAGTGAGTGGTAAAGTTTGCACTGAAAAGAAAAAACGCATCATGTTTATAAAGAGGAAGCATGAAATTATTGAGAAGCATGAGCATGATGTTCGATTGAGTGAGTTGCCACTTCATTACGAGAGGAGCACATCAACAATATAGACAGTCCAACTATCAAGAGCACAAAGTCTTCCACACGCATAATTATCATGTCTAAATTATGGACAAACATGAAAGAAGAGACTGAGAAGCTCCTGTTGCTGTGGATTAAGGAGAAATAGCGGACAGGAGATAGAACCTTTAGAAAATCGTCTGTGAGAAGAATAGTTCAATGTTCAAAGATTTGAAACATAGAGATTCAGCTTAGGGTGGCGAGACATCAAAAAAAAAGAAGGGGGGGGGGTGAGATGTATAAAGTGAATTAGGATCCATTCAGTTGATTGGCATGGGGAAGCTGTGAGCTCAGATGCGAAAGCCATAGAGGAGTATTTTGAATGTTTTGCTGTACCTATTGCTGGAAAAGGTTACATCCCCAAACAAGTTTTCTACTGTGAGGAAACAGGCTTTTTTGGGAAAAAAAGATACCATGGAGGACATTTATTAGTGCTGAAGAGAAGAAATTGCAGGACCATAAACCCATAAAGAATAGATCTACTCTAGCCCTATGGCTAATATCAGCAGTGACTGCAAGATTAAGTGTATCCCTCTAAGATTCGACAAGCTTTCACGGGGCAGAAAATCTTGTAAGAAAAAGTTTAAGTGATCTGGAAAGCATGTACAAAGGCATGAGTTACCAGGTTTTTTCATTGAATGGGATAGTCTGGCCTTTAGTCCAAACATGCAAGAAGAGATGGAGAAGCTCCTGTTGCTGTGGATTAAGGAGAAGCAGCAGGTGGTAGCATTACTAAGACAAGCATCTGTGAGAAAGCCAGTGCAATGTTACATACTCAAATAAGTTTTCTATGGTGAGGGAACAGGATTTTTATGGAAAAAGATAACAAGGGGGACATTTATTAGTGCTGAAGAGAGGAAATTGCAGTCAATAAACCAATAAGGAATAGATTTACTCTAGCCTTATGGCTAATGTCAGCGGTGGCTGCAAGATTACGCGTATCCCTCCAAGAATCGAGAAGCCCTCACAAGTCACAAAATCTTGAAAGAAAAAGTTCAAGTGATGGGGCGAGTAAGTGCAGAGGAATGAGTTACCAGGTTTTTTTTTCACTGAATGGGTAAATCTGGCTTTTGGTTCAAACATGCATGAAGAGATGGAGGAACTCCCGTTGCTGTGGATTAAGAACCAGCGGGCATGAGATAGTAATACTAAGACAAGTATGTCTGAGAAGGCCATTGCAATGTTCAAAAGTATGAATCATAGAGAGTCAGCTGAGGGTGGCGAGACATCAAAAATATTGGGGGGGGGGGGGGTGAATAAAGTGAGTTAGGATCCAATCAGTTAATAGACATGGGGAAGTTGTTAGCTCAGATGTGAAAGCCACAGAGGAGTATACTGAATGTTTTGTAGCACTTATTGCTGGAAAAGTTTACATCCCCCAACGAGTTTTCTATTTTAAGGAAACAGGTTTATTTTGGAAAAAAAGACAACATGGGGGACTTTTATCAGAGCTGAAGAGAAGATATTGCAGGACCATAAGCCCATAAAGAATAGATTTACTCTAGCCTAATGGCTAATGCCAGTGGTGACTGCAAGATTAAGTGTATCCCTCCGAGAATGGACAAGCTTTCACGAGTCACAAGATCTTGAAAGAAAGACTTTAAGCGATGTAGCGATCAAGTTCAAAGGCAGGAATTACCAGTTTTTTTTTTTTTTTCAAAGAATGGGTAAATCTGGCCTTTGGTCCAGCAGTCAACTAATATTTTCTGGAGCATTTTGCCATTAAAATGTCTTCTCAACCTGGATAAAGCCCCTGGCTATGCTTCAAGTCTTTAACATTATATTCTTGATGAATTTGATTTCATTAAGGTACACTTTCTCCCCCCAACACCACTTCAATCCTCCAGCAATTGGAGCAGCAGGCCATATCTTATTTCAAAAACTTAAAATCTGAACACAAATTATTTGTTGAAAAAATTTATTGATGTCACAGATAATACCCTTCGTGAATTTTCAAAGGACCTTGTCAACATTGAAAAATGTTTAAAAACGATTGACGATGTAACACAGGCTGTATTGCGATGAACCTTAAATTCAGCATGGAACGAATTTTGACAAGATTCTGTAACTGAAAGGGATTGAAGGGTTCGATTCTCTGCCTTAGTCCTATCCGTTATGATGGAACATATTACGTCTCTGAGAAAGCCTATGGGGCTAAAGGTAGATGAGGTTGACGGCAACAGCCTTGTCAAATTTGGTGGTGTTGCAAGAGATCAGTAGTGAAAAGATCCTACTAGAGGAATGTATTTAAAACAGATATGATACGAAATAAAAGTTTAAAAAAAAATAAGCTAGGTTCAGTTAGGTAAATTTTATGTCCAAGTGTTACGCTATGTGCAAGGTTAATGTTAAAAACGGTACTATCTAATTCTCTCTCCTTCTTTTCCTGCCTCCCTCCTCCACCACACACATCCACCGTTAAACGCTACGGTCTCGATTGTGAGAGGCCCTTACCAAACCTCGTTTAATTTCATATCACAGCAATCGTTTATATAATTTTGTGAGTATATGCACCGTAGGTTTACACTATACAGTACAACATTTGAAAACATGACTTTCTATTGGTATCATCTTTGACTTAGGTATTTTTAAATGGCCGAAAAGGATTAAATTTTTGTCAGTTATATAACATGGAAAAAATTTAATTGAGATACAAGTATATTGACTTACTAGCTCGATCTGGGAACAAATTATACTCGTATTTCAAAGTATTACTGTGTATAGACATGCATATATACACATACGCACTCAAACATATATATATATATATATATATATATATATATATATATATATATATATATATATTTATATATATATATATGTATATATATATATATATATATATATATATATATATATATATATATATATATATATACACACAGGTGTGTGTATATATATATATATATATATATATATATATATATATATATGTATATATATATATATATATATATGTACTGTATATATATATATATATATATATATATATATATATATATATATAAATATATATATATATATATGTATATACTGTATGTATAAATATATATATATATATATATATATATATATATATATATACTGTATATATATTTATATGTATATATAAGTGTGTATATATATATATATATATATATATATATATACACTGTATATATATATATATATATATATATATATATATATATATATATATATGTATATATATGCTTATATAAATATCTATATCTATATATATATATATAAAT
>NC_090737.1:43534999-43539999 GCF_036898095.1 Palaemon carinicauda | reverse complement strand
ATATAAATTATGATATATGAAAGAAATTTTGCATCTTTCAGGGTAAGTTTGCTCAATCGCTTGATAAGCTCAGAAAAATGTATCAGTGTTTCAACATAATTTATCACAAAACACTGTCTTCATGTATCTGCCACTATCTGCCTGCCTCACATCCGAAAAGAAATTAAGTTCTTTAACAATTTCACAATGAAATGTTGTTGGTTTCAAAACTGAATCTAAACTAATTATTAAAACACTGAATAACTGGTGTTGCAGTAGTGAAATGTTTTAATCAACCTCTTCATAACAGGCATTTTTACATTTCGGCTAAAAAAGTTTTCATTTCCCCCGTTTAATGACAAGGAAAATATCAGTGGTTATCTTTCCAAATTGTGTAAACTGAAATGAATCTGTCAATTAGCTATAATGAAGAATTTGTTTGGATATCATATTTCTTCAGGATTAGTAGTTATATAATTTCGAAAAATTGGTTATATGAAGGCTAACAAAACACTTTTATTCTAAGTCTAGATTATCTCACATAAAGGAATCATCGATATTATATGTGAACTACGTTGTCACTGTTGAGCATAAGATGAACAGCGACTATTGAAAAAATAATGCAATAATAATCATATTTTGGCCAAAGGAATATAAGGAATTTAAGAGATTTTCTTCGCCATTACACCAAAAATTCAAAATGGCATTCCTGATGATTCTGTGTGGAAAATTTGCCTAAGACTGGGGCCTCAAAATTTGAGACAATTCTTTTCATAACGCTAGCATTTTTCAGCAGTGCAATTATGATTCCAAAGTTTAATAGAATGGCAGCTATTCATCTGCATGATTAAAAAAAAAAAAAAAAAAAAAACACTATGACACCTTTGTAATTATGTGAGAAAAGCAAGTTTTTTATAATAATTTTTTTTTGGCGTTTTATTAAATAACAATTGAGCAATAATCCCGTTAATGTTTAAAACATCTAAAACGTTCCCACTGGTTGCCAAATAAGCATGTGAATATTATTCTTATATAAAAGTTGAAATCCTTGAAATAAAATCTCAAAAACTGATGAAAACCTTCTAGATTCACAAAAGTTCTCTATGAAGTGAATGGGTGTAAAAAATAAGAAATTAGAAAATTAAAAGAGTTTTTGGTGTAGCTAAGATCCTATTTCTGAATAGCATAATTGGGAGTCTTCATTTAGATTAGGAATTTAGGCTTAGAGGTTTTGGCATAAAAGCCTATCAAAAATTACAATGAATTAGAATTTAAATGTTCATAGTATTGCTTAAAAAATTTAAATGCTCACACACAAACATACGAAACCGAACATACAGTATATATATATATATATATATATATATATATATATATATATATATATATATATATATATATATATATATATATATATATATATATATATATATACATATATATATATATATATACATATATATATATATATATATATATATATATATATATACGTATATTTATATGTATATGTATGTATACATTTATATAAATATATATATATATATATATATATATATATATAAATATATATATTTATTTATATATAGATATTTATGTATATATATGTATATATATATATATATATATATATATATATATATATATATATATATATATATATATTTACATATATATATATATGTATATATATATATATATATATATATATATATATATATATATATAGATATGTATATATATATATATATATATATATATATATATATATATATATATATATATATAGATATGTATATATATATATATATATATATATATATATATATATATATAAATATATATATATTTATATATATATTTATATATATATATATATATATATATATATATATATATATACATATATTTATACATATATACATATTTAAATTCATAATAGTTAATGGGACCTTTAAATGGACAAATAGTACTTTGTTGGATCCCTCTCTGGCGTATCCTTTATGAATTCTCCTCTTGCCTTAAACGCCTGAAAACACTAATCTAGCCAAACAATTCTTCTTCAATCAAAGGGATAACTTCTCCACTGTAATTGCCATGTGGAGGCTTTCTAATTAGTAAGTTTAGAATGTAATCTCGCTATGGTAAGCAGCTCCCCAAAGTCAAACCATTGTTCTATAGCCTCTGTAACATGGTGTTAAAGTGTCTTTAATTAGAGTGTTGTTGCTTCAGAGTTCTACGATAGTGAATAGTAAGGTTTTATCTGAGAGGTGAGGTGAAAGCAACTAAATTTATTTCAACAAACAACGAGATTATATAAGACTCTCAGAGCAGGGAGATCACAATAATCATGAAAAGAAAGGCTTCAACAGGTTCTGTTAACAGTGAGGCATAGAGAGAGAGAGAGAGAGAGAGAGAGAGAGAGAGAGAGAGAGAGATATATATACAATAAAATAGAAATTACAGTTACAGTGTACGGGCTTGTGTGAAACTAATGTAGTACATAGCTCCCCTTCTAAAAGACATATATTTGAAATGGGGCGCCCTGCTCTTGAGAGGTGTTTTACAAGTAGGTCATCTTGCAAAAGATACGCAGGTTTTAGTTCATCAATGGAGACCCAGTCTTCTTTGCTACAAATGTTGAATTAGAATGCCTCCGGTTTGTAGCGGATCATGGGAAAAGGGCCTGTATAAGGGGGCGTTAGCAGAGGCCTGCTAGTGTCGCTGCGTAAGGAAACCTGCATTGCAGAGTATAGATCTGCCGGTATGTGTTGCTTAGCTTGGAGCTTGTAAGTCGTGGGGCATGCAGTAAATTATCCAACAACATGACTTAGGCGATGGAGATTGTTGGAGGACGTTGCAGACTGAAAATAATTTGGCAAGGAAGACCAACGGGTCGTCATACAACATTTCAGCTACCAAAACATCCAGGGGTCTTAATAATTGGTTCTTTGTCCCAGGAGGACCCAGGAAAACCTGATAAGCCAGTTAGAGTCTTTGCAGAGGGAATTAAAAGCTGCTTTGAGAGTGGGATGAAAACGTTCAACTATTCTGTTGGCAGGGGAAAGGGGTACCACTGTCAGAAGTAATATGCTCAGGAATAACAAATTTCGTTATTCACCCTAAGAGCAAGGCTGATGTATATTAAAAGTACGTTGCAATATATATAGGAATAGCTCCAGGACAATGAGTGTAGCAGTCAATGACGGTAAACAGGTAACGATGTTCTTGTGATGTGGGTAGGGGACATACTATGTCTATGAGAATATGAGTAAAACGACTTTGAGGTTGAGGAAAGGTGCCCTCTCATGAATCCGTGTGTTGATGTACTTTTCAAGTTTGACATGAAGTACAGGTATGAAGCTAATCCTTGCCATCCTTCGTAATGCCGTGCCAAATAAACTTCTTCTTCAGTAACTATGCAGTAAATCAGTATGAGGGATCTGAGAGGCCATGAATGAAATCAAACACCTAACGATACAGAGAAGAGTGATGTTTGGCCCGTCAAGGGCAGGTCTTCTTAATGAAGTAATGTGCAGGATTTCCAACATGCCTGGTAATCAGGAGCTTTTCGTTGAGCTTCTGTAAAGGCTTTATAATACAATCACAGGTGAATGTCAAATAATGTGTTTCTTGATAGGGCATCGGCTACGTGATTCCTTTTTGCATGGACACGTTGAAGGCTGCAATTATATTCAATCACAGCGGAGAGTTGTCGGCATTGACGAGCGCAATAGGCGTTTAACTGTCAAGGGAAGGTGTGAACCAGACGCATGTACTTCGTGCAAATTACAAAGGGCGTACCTTCTAAGAAGTGGCAAAAGTGACGAACAGCCAAATGCACCGCCAGTAATTCGCGGTCAAGGGCCCCAGGTGAAATCACACAAAGACAAGAGCTTGTGACCGGCCGGGAATCGAACCCTGTTCCGGCAAGCTTGTACAGACAGTGACTAAACCACTTGGCCACGAAGAAAGATAAAAGTCAATGACAATTCTTCTGTACTTATACCGGTCGAATTCAGGTGTTTTGTACTTAGGGTTCGATTCCCGGCTGGTCACAAGCACTTGTCTTTGTGTGATTTCGCCTGGGGCTCTGATCCCGAGGTCGTTAAGAGAATCCAGACATTAATGTATCAAAAATTTATATGGCTTATTTGAATATAAAAAACACGTCTAAATGTGCAAAATTTATCATTAATCGAATGCCAAGTAACAAACGACCAATTAGCTAGGATGGTGAAGATGGGTTGATTTCAATCCTAAGTACAAAACACCTGAATTCGACAGGTATAAATACAGAAGAATTGTCATTGACTTCTATCTTCCTTCGTGGCCAAGTGGTTTAGTCACTGTCTATACAAGCTTGCCGGACCTGGGTTCGATTCCCGGCCGGTCACAAGCTCTTGTCTTTATGTGATTTCGCCTGGGGCTCTGATCCCGAGGTCGTTAAGAGAATCCAGACATTAATGTATCAAAAATTTATATGGCTTATTTGAATATGAAAAACACGTCTAAATGTGCAAAATTTATCATTAATCGAATGCCAAGTAACAAACGACCAATTAGCTAGGATGGTGAAGATGGGTTGATTTCAATTCTAAGTACAAAACACCTGAATTCGACAGGTATAAGTACAGAAAAATTGTCATTGACTTTTATATTTCTTAATGGCCAAGTGGTTTAGTCACTGTCTATACAAGCTTGCCGGACCAGGGTTCGATTCCCGGCTGGTCTCAAGCACTTGCCTTTGTGTGATTTCGCCTGGGGCTCTGATACCGAGGTCGTTAAGAGAATCCAGATTTCAATGTATCAAAAATACATATGGCTTATTTGAATATGAAAAACACGTCTAACTGTGCAAAATTTATCATTAATCGAATGCCAAGTAACAAACTACCAATTACTTATGATGGTGAAGATGGGTTGATTTCAATTCTAAGTACAAAACACCTGAATTCGACAGGTATAAGTACAGAAGAATTGTCATTGACTTTTATCTTTCTTCGTGGCCAAGTGGTTTA
>NC_090737.1:43524999-43532499 GCF_036898095.1 Palaemon carinicauda | reverse complement strand
AGAGAGAGAGAGAGAGAGAGAGAGAGAGAGAGAGAGAGAGAGAGATAAGAGCTCGCCCATAGTAAGTTACGTTATTGTGTTAAATTGATTTCGTCTTTATCAAGCAGATGCAATATCTTTATTAGTTTGTATAGTCAATTACATGGTTGTGGTCAGGTAAAATATGTTAATATCGTTGGTTCAATTGATAAGACGTTAGACAACGTATGATTCGTAAAAAGAGAGTTAGGAGGCAAATGAAAATATTCATAACAATTGTGGTGGAATTGTTCCTGCTCCACATCTCTTGAAGACTGCTACTGAGGCCTATAGAAAGGGGTCAGTTTTTATATCCCAAAATCAAAAGGGGAACACTAAATACAACGGCACGTGAATCAACGTGTACCACTGATTTCGAAAGTTCAGTATAGCTTAAGAGGGGGATGGGATTCAAAAGACCAACCTCTAAATAACAATAGAAATACTTGGAGGATTGTCATATTAGAATGTCATTCTTTCTTTAGGGCAGAAATACGCACAGGAGTGTTACATTATTATTATGGCCAAAAGTTGGATCTTTCACAGACACCGAATGCTTAAGTTAGTCAGAAAAGGTGGTGATAGAATTTTGTTGTCACTGAACACTGTTGATTGCTGGGTTATCTTCTCTGGGTACAAGGCTGTTCTTCACTTCTTGAGATAAAGGATGGTTTCCTTTTCAGGATATTATTATTATTATTATTATTATTATTATTATTATTATTATTATTATTATTATTATTATTAGCCAAGCTACAACCCTGGTAGGAAAAGCAAGATGCTATTAGCCCAAGGGTTCCAATAGGGAAAAATAGCCCACTGAGGAAAGTAAATAAGGAAATAAATAAATGATGAGAATAAATTAACAATATATCATTCTAAAAACAGTAAAAGCGTCAAAACAGATCTGTCCTATATAAACTATTAACAACGTCAAAAACAGATACGTCTTATATAAACTATAAAAAGACTCATGTCAGCCTGGTCAAAATAAAAACATTTGCTCCAATTTTGAACTTTTGAAATTCTACTGATTCAACTACCCGATTAGGAAGATAATTCCACAACTTGGTAACAGCTGGAATAAAACTTCTAAAATACTGTGTAATATTGAGCCTCATGATGTAGAAGGCCTGGTTATTAGAATTAACTACCTATCTAGTATTACGAACAGGATAGATTTGTCCAGGGAGATCTGAATGTAAAGGATAGTCAAAGTTATGAAAAATCTTATGCAACATGCATAATGAACTAGTAGAACGACGGTCCCAAAGATTAATATCTAGATCAGGAATAAGAAATTTAATAGACCGTAAGTTTCTGTCCAACAAATTAAGATGAGAATCAGCTGCTGAATTCCAAACAGGAGAACAATACTCAAAACAAGGTGGAATGAAAGTATTAAAACACTTCTTCAGAATAGATTGATTTCTGAAAATCTTAAAATCCTTTCTCAACAAGCCAATTTTTTGTGCAATTGAAGAAGACACAGACCTAATATGTTTCTCAAAAGTAAATTCGCTGTCGAGAATCACACCTAAAATTCGAAAAGAGTCATACAAATTTAAAGAAACATTATCAATACTGAGATCTGGATGTTGAGGAGCCACCGTCCTTGACCTACTTACAATCATACTTTGAGTTTTGTTAGGATTCAACTTCATACCCCATAATTTTCACCATGCACTAATTTTAGCTAAATCTCTATTAAGGGATTCGGCAACCTGAGATCTACATTCAGGGGATGGAATTGATGCAAAGAGAGTAGCATCATTTGCATATACAACAAGCTTGTTTTCTAGGCCAAACCATATGTCATGTGTATATAGTATGAAGATTAATGGGCCAAGAACACTACCCTGTGGAACACCGGATATCACATTCCTATACTCACTATGGTGCCCATCAACAACAACTCTTTGAGATCTATTACTTAAAAAATCAATAATAATGCTAAGAAACGATCCACCCACTCCCAATTGTTTGAGTTTGAAAACAAGGGCCTCGTGATTAACACGGTCAAAGGCAGCACTGAAATCAAGGCCAATTATACGAACTTCCTGACCACAATCGAGGGATTTCTGTGCAGCATTGGAGATTGTAAGAAGGGCATCACATGCTCCAAGGCCTTTACGAAAACCAAATTGCAAACTAGGGAATAGATGATTACCTTCAGCAAGCCCATTAAGACGCTTTGCCAGAAGACGTTAAAAAACTTTAGATAATATGGAAGTTACGGAAATTGGGCGGTAATCAGTGAGACTTGAGCTACCATAAACACATTTACATAGAGGAGTAACATCCCCAATTCTCCAACAAGTGCTAAAAGCTCCTCTTCTAGCTAACTTGCACAAAATAACAGATAACCTTGGAGCCAAGAAATCTTCTGTCTTTATAAAAAACAAAAGGAAAATACCATTTGGGTCTACACCTCCATAAGCATCAAGGTCCATCAACAGAACTTTAATTTCACGAGATCGAAAAGCTAAACTAGTTAGTATAGCCTCAGGAAAACATGAATGAGGAAGTTCAAGTTTTTCATTACTCTGTTTACTGTCAAAATCATCAGCCAAACTCTTCTAAATGTGTAACCATAGGATGGGGCAGACATCTTCGGAGGCGGTGTCATCTGACCCGATTTGGGCAGGATGAAGTTGTGAGGACCGTATATGGATGCTCTATTACCCACGATGAACAAAATGGCGTCCTGCCTGGAATGAGTGAACATAATTGGGTAGAAATGGCAAGAGAGGGCTGGTCTAAGCTTCAAAGCTACATGTTACGAAATTTAGCTTGAGGGAATGTACCTGTCAAGGAAATGTTTATCAGATTACAAATTGAGTAAAGGTCGTTGCAGTTGTCTTTCATCATTTACCCGAGAGGACTGGATATAAGTTTTTTACTAATCTGATGTGTTTAAAGGTAAGGTAAGAATTTACAAAGGGTAATCTTTGTCAAAGGATTTGGCTCTCAACAAGTGTAGGAATTCAATTCAAATAGCATACAGCGCGTGGACTTAGAAGGCAAGCGGCTTATAGATTTGGTAAGGGATTTAGTCGAGAACACGTGTTTTTCAAGGAATGTCTAATGGCATATGCCAGAGCCAAAGCACTGGGGTAGGCTTAAGAAATGGTCATTTTATGAGACAATAGGCTGCATTAATGGATACTTTTATCTCCCTTTTGATTCTAAAATTCGGTCGTCACTTGAGAAAGCAATATTATATGAGTGTGGCTGTTCGGTTAATCAGGCAATTAGTAATACAAATATCGATATCAAGGTGCAACATGCCTGAAGAGAGGGCTTTTGAAAAGTTATCAATTTTGATACCAAACAGATATATGGAACTAAAAATCATAGACATGCATTTCGGTTTAAAACGAATAATGTAATACAGATAACAGTAATGATGATTAAAAGTATAATATTCTTAGTAACACGCTTATCCTAAGGTAAATAAACATGGTTTAAGCACCCAAGGTTAATTAATTCAATACTTATCATATGAGAGTTTATATTATTTCTAGATTTTGTTCGGAGTCTTTCTAGAAATACGAACACTTATAGAGTTCCGCGTAGTAAGTTTAGTTACGTTTAGTTAAATAATCAGTTAGTTTCGATAGTCATCAGTCAGAAAAAAAAAAAAAGATAAAACCTTATCTGCAACACCAGGAAGCTAAGTCCTACTTTGACTATGTTCAAAGAAGTACTGGCAATTGGTACGTACCTTTCATTTGAATTTAGGTCATATGTAAATGGATATACTTCCGAAAAAAAGTAAATTTTACGGATCACAAGGCGAACAGGAGGAAGTGTTTATGCTTCCCTCAATTTTGAAGTTATTGTATAGGAAAGAGCATTCGTTGATAAATATAACAGCTTTGATTAGTGATTAGTTGTACGAATGGTCCATATTTTGGTTGAAGATGATTATGGTCACGTAGATTAGCTAACATTTATATTACAATTAGCTTTAACGGTATCATTATTTATCAGACAGATTTATAAAGTCTTTCAACGTCAAGTTAAATGAAAATACATCTGAAATAAAAATCGTTGATCAGTTCACGGAACATAATATGTAGTACATAATTCATATCCCACTCTTTTGTCGGGATTTGAAACACAACAATACCCTCTCAGTCAGACACACATCAGAATAGTACCAATATACGCACGATTTGGAAAATAACAATTACACTGTAAGTGCTACAATTGTGGAAAACCTGTCTGCATATGACCAGAGCTTAAAACTTAAAAGACTAAGCCAGTTGCATAGCACCACTTCCTCTCATCATGGTTGAAATGTTAGACTGATCAATACTCCAAATAACTCTAATACATGTAATGCAATCAATAATGTGGAGAGTATGCTTTGAATCTCTCTGTGTGTTCAAAGCTGGTGCCCGGAGGGCGATGCTTACAGCCTCCGCTTACAGCACTGCTGCAGTAGTATGTGCTCGCAAATCTATGTAAATATATGTATTCAAGTAAATATTAAACCATTATCCTCATCATAACCTAAAGATCACTGAATATTGAAAATTTTCCACTCTATTAACTTTTTAATTTTTAGAATTTTCAATGTCTATAGAATAATCTAGACAAAATTCTCGTAATATTTATAAAAGCTGCTGTATAAAAGGAATTTTGAACTTAGGGAAACCAGAAATCACTTCATAAAAAACAAAGTTTTTTTCGAAATAGTCCTGTAAGCTAAAGCTGTAAGCATCACTATCCAGACACCAACTCTGAAATTACAGACACACACACCCACAAACACACACACACACATATATATATATATATATATATATATATATATATATATATATATATATATATATATATGCAGTATATATATACTGTATATAAATATGTATATATATATATATATATATATATATATATATATATATATATATATATATATATATATGCAGTATATATATACTGTATATAAATATGTATATATATATATATATATATATATATATATATATATATATATATATATATATACTGCATATGTATATATATATATATATATATATATATATATATATATATATATATACTGCATATGTATGTATATATATATATATATATATATATATATATATATATATATATATACAGTATATATAGACTGTATATATATATATATATATATATATATATATATATATATATATATATATATATATATATATATATATATCTCATGTATATGTACATACTATATACACACACACACACACACACACACACATATATATATATATATATATATATATATATATATATATATATATATATATATATATATATATATATATATATATATATATATATATATATATATATATATATATATATGAGCTAAGCACAGTCAGGTTTTTACTGTGTGGAATAAGTGAATGTCAACAGATTTGTCTTCTTTGTTAAAGGAAAGACGGTTGCGATGTGGCTTGGGTGCCATTTGAGAATGTCGTTATCGGCGTGGCTTTGGGCACTCAAAAATGTTCGTTTAAAGTTAGCGTCCCCAAAATCTCTCTCTATTGGTTCTCATAAGACTTTCGGGTCAAAACAGCCAATCATCGATCAGGCACAGAAGGCCGAGGTGGGCGCTTAAACTTGCCCCATAGGCTTTGGAGTTAGAGTTGGGAGGCTTGAGTGGTTAGACCTACGTCCAGGTCACAGGTGCCAGCAATGAGTGCCAACAAGTACCATTTCTCTAAGGACTTTTTCTTAGTAAAGTAACGTAATGATAAACTAAAGGGCGGCCTTGTAAGCTTAAATAGAATATAGCGGCTGTGGAAAATTAACAAACTGAATCTCATTTGTGCATGACCCTCTCTCATAATAGTGTTAACTATAGAACGGACTTTCTCTATCTTTGTTTCCCCCAAGCTGTGAAGTGTGAACCCCCCTTAATACGACCCAAATCGGGTCATATTAAACGGTGTCAGGTGTTGTGGGGTAATAATAATAATATTAACGATTAACGACTGTGCTAAGTGATTTTAGCCGACGTGAGATTTTTGAAAAAGTGGAAACAAAAGATAATTGTGACAATGGTTAACACGAGAAGTTCAACGTCGAGTGGAGGTGACGGAGAGAGAGAGGGGTGAAATGACTGTGTAGCTCGTGTATGCCCGGTACTCGGTGAACGGTTTCTCAATGCACATAATAGCAGATACACAACCTTCAAGGCAGCCCGGCACCCAACCATCTTCGAAAACCTCTAAAGAAGGGGGTGCGTATGGCAGAGGGACTCGAAGAGGAAGAGGTCTGAGAGGTAGGATGTGGCGACTGGCGGTTGTTGGAACTGTGGGGTGGTACTAACAGATGGCCACCTACGGCCTTTATGGCCCTACGATGAACGCGGTAGTGTTATGGATGTCAGGCCACAAACCACAATCTGAAAGCTGTTAAAAGGGAAACGGTGTTGGCAGAAGAAATCATGTTTCCCCTGTACCAACGAGAGGGAGAGGAAGACGACGCAGAAAGGGGAAGACAACGCAGGAAAGGGACCAATGGTCCCTCGGGCCGTCCGTCAGACCGCAAGGACTGGGGACGGGAGTGCCAGGGAGTCAGCCTGCCGTCTTTGCCCCAGAGTGTGGGGTAGGGGAGCTAGACGCTCCCCCAGTGAGCAGTAGGGGATGCCCACCTACCAGCGAGGGTAGTTCGTCTTCCCAGGGAGTGCATAAGGAGGAGGAGGGGCGGAGCAGCAGCCCCTCACCACCGCTCCCGACAATGGAAGTCGGAATGTTATTCCTGTCTTGGAATAGATGTGGAATCATGTGTGTAACGAGGGTGAAGAACCGCTCGTTACGGATGCCAGCAAAACGTAGGAGTGTATGGTGCGGAACACGGCCAGAGCCCACACACGGGCTCAATGACTCTACGACGAAGAACAGATGTAATAACTCGACGCAAAGCAGAAGGATCGACAACGAAAGAAATTAGGTTCAAGTAGACCTGGGATTGGACCTCATAGAAAACGGGAAGAGCTTGACGACTACGGAGAGCGAGAGAGGGAGTGAATGCCCCGTGACTGTGAGTGATGACCCCGCGAATGAGTGCGCGAATGAGGTAGGAGATCAAATTTCCCGGATTTTTTGCGCAGGTGGAAGGGTGTGTTCTTCATTGAAGACGGAATTTGATCTAGCGTTGTTCTTCCTTCCCCTTTGGTAGAGAAAGTCATCTGTGTAATTGATGTAAGACCTTATGCGTGGCATGTGGGTATAGGAAGTACCCCTAAGGATGGCAAGAGTGTCAGTATTTTTAAGGAATTAGGTTTATCAATAAGTGTCATGTGGTAACTCAATGAGTAACCACAAGCATGTGGTACCAATGGCCGGAACATGGTCGGTAACACCTTTTAAGTTTAATGGAGTGCATATGGACGTCAAAGGTCCATTCTCCCAGGGGACAGGTAGGGAAGTGAAGACATGGGTCTTGAGATAATGTCTACCA
>NC_090737.1:43512499-43519999 GCF_036898095.1 Palaemon carinicauda | reverse complement strand
CACCAAAATATTCACAGGTATCAAATTCCTTTTCTATTATCTGTCATTATTTTTTTTCTTTTTTTCATACATGCTGTATATGGTTTTCCATTATTCTGACCATACTTTGTATCCAGATATTTCCAGACTGCACCACGTAAAATTTAGTACGTAGTGGTAAGTATGAAGTCAATTTCAAGTCTTTCCTTCTCCCTCACAAGGTTCAACATTATATTTCATTCCAGAAATTGCATTCTATCTGGGATGATCTTCCTAATCTGCTTTTGAATCACCAGTAGATACAGAATTTCATATTTGTTGCAAATGTTTCTCTGTATAAGAAGTTACAAGAATCTTGGTTCATAGTTTGATTTATCTATTAAATCATGCTACGTATCTTAATACAACTATATATATATATATATATATATATATATATATATATATATATATATATATATATATATATATATATATATATATATATATATATATATATATATATATATATATATATATATTTCCCATTTATAGTATGCTCGTTATTTATCTATCACATTTTCCAACTGGAATGCTTTCCTGGTTAGAGCCACTGGGCTTTTGGTATTCCGATACGAGGCAAGAGTTATACCTGGGCTAGCAATATCAATAACAACGGTATGCAAAACTAAAGTTGGCTTTCAGGAGAATACGAAATCTGAAACCGTGTTGTTAAATTGCGTAATTTATCTGGTAATGACAGACCCCACTCCATCATAAATAGAATGCTGGAACCACGAGACTAGAAGCTGTGTGAGTAGTGGCATCAGGACCAACATGGTTTAAGGGGGCACGTATTCCTCATAATCTGGGACCTTTTATACAAAAAGGACAGACCTGAATACAAGGTATTGGTCTCGTTGCAGCTGTAAAATCATGCAGGTAATCGGAGAGAGGAGCAAAATGTCATGAATGACCTGGATGAGAGTACAACGGATACTTTATTGAAGAGAGAATGCGGGAGCAGCGGGACCACACCTTGCCATGAGGAACTGCCCCACTCTAAAGGGAATTAAATCAGGGACATATATGGTTTACAAGCTGTTTTGGGTTACAATGTGCTATCCCCTTTTCCTTTTTGAGTGAATTATTATATTCAATTTCTTTACACATTCACCCTTTTTCGTTTATTATTAATATCATTATATTAATATAAAACATTATTTTTGTCTACTTCCTTACTTTTAAACTAATGTCTCTATTTAGTAAATTTACAGAATATAGCTGCATCTTATACAAAATTTTAAAAGATTTTTTTGATAAACTTTGCACCTTAGCATCAACAAAATAACAGTTCGTTGATTTTATATACTGGTAAAAATTTCATGATACAACTTACATCTAATACTTTTATGAAGAGCTAAACTAATCATAATGACCTATGCTCTCTGGTTACTACTACCCTGTACGCAGGACAGTGACATTAACGGTAAAAAAAAAAAAAAATTAGAATAATTTTGGTTAACCTATGCGATTTTTATCACAGCAACATAAAAACGAAATTACAGTATAGTATGAAACGGAAAGTCTGTCAGCGACTTTTTTTTTTTTTTTCTAGTAAAGAACACTATTGATCTATGTTCATTGTAAAGTCCTGGCTCTTCTTCGTTCTTTCACCATTGATCCCGGCATAATTATACAAAACAAATTACGTTATTTTAAGCCTTCAGACGCTACACAGCCTCCTTTTAGTCAGTAGCTCCACTATAGATCCTGTTTTATAATACAGGAATTTTTTATCAATTCATATTTTGTCACTAATTCAAGTTTCTTATGAAAAAATAAATAGGATAATAAAAACTGTTGGAGTAGTAAGGATTAAATTTGTATGTTCGATGCTCTTGAAATTGATATCAGTATAGTTCTGGAAGTGCAATCTGTAAAGATCATATCTTTCATATCTACCACCTGAATTCCATTCTTATATGAATTAAATAAAGATGAAAAAGATAAATATCTGGAAACAAATTATCATAAACAATCTTATTGCTTTCTTTAGAAAAAAAAACAACGGAAATTTCTGGTGAATATAGATTCAACATTACATTAAGAAGAGAAAAAAATTTATTGGTTTACGTCATGGATTTAATACTTTCAAATGTAATAAGTAGAATATATAAAACAGAGAGAGAGAGAGAGAGAGAGAGAGAGAGAGAGAGAGAGAGAGAGAGAGAGAGAGAGAGAGAGCTCATATAACAGTGTAATTCCGGGGTATACATTGCTAGAAGATACGAACTTCTGTGCTATTGGATAAAACCCTTGTTGAGGAAATTATTTTCTAATGGAATAATGACAATCTATGCTTCTCAGTCCCTATAATCAGAATACTTCGCTGAATAAAGATAGAGATTGTGTTCCCTATTGGAATGTTATAGATATCAACTCAGAAAGAAAGAAAAAGATAATACAGTGGAACCTCTACATACGAATTTAATCCGTTCCAGAACCAACTTCGGATGTAGAAATTGATCGGATGTCGAAACGAATTTTCCCATAAGAATACATTGAAATAGGATTAATCCGTGGTTGAGCCCAAAAACCTATGATAACTACCTAATAAACTACTACACATAATTTTCCCATGAGAATAATGAACACTAAATTAGATAATAGACATGTAAATAAGAAGAATAGACATGTAAATAAGAAGAATTAGCAAAAAATGATAAATAAGAAACGGGTTTTTAGCGTCACTTTACCTTAGAAACTCCAGCGCAGGTGTTGTTCGTCTTCGCTACGCAGAGAGGAGAGAGGAGACGGACGGACGGCGAGGAGGTAGAGAGGTTAACTACGATAAACGTAACACTACCGTAACTTATTCTAACTTACACTAAGTGAACTTTAACATAACTTAGCTTATTTTTTTTTTATTTTTATATTTTATATTTTTTTTTACATTTTCTTTTTTTCCTTTTGATGATTACGTAATTTTAATCACTATCACTTACATTTAAAATTGACTGAATTTCTTTTGCTTCACTCTTTTCCGTTTTCTGTGTTTCACTTTCTTCCTCTTCACTCTTTGCCGTTTTCTTCGGTTCACTTACATCCTCTTCATCGCGAGTTCGCTTCGCAGTTTTTTTAAAGAAAGCATCGATAGATAATTGCTTCGTACGGCTTTTCAGAATGTTTCGAAAGTGCGTTAGGCAAACATCATCGAATTGAGAAACTACACGAGAAACCTGCAATTTCTTTGGATGGTATTTGTCGATGAAGTCGACCACGTCTTGATATTTTCCTAACACCTCTTTTATTTGCGCTGAACCTAACACATGTTCTACCTCCTCGCTCTCTTCCTCGTCATCACTCATGTGCTCCGACATAGCATGGAGTTCCTTGAGCTCATCCGTCGTCAGTTCGTCGTGATGTTCGGCGACGAGTTCCGTAACGTCATCTGCGTCGACCTCCAGACCCATGGACTTGCCAAGGGAGACGATTTCCTCTACGGCTTCCGCTGCACCGACCACGGGATCAGGTTCGGGGTTAAAACCCTCGAAATCTCGGGGAGAAACTGCATCAGGCCACAGCTTCTTCCATGCAGAATTGAGGGTCCGTCGAGTTAATCCCACCCAAGCCTGATCAATGATCTTTAAGCAGTGCACGATATTGAAGTGGCCCCTCCAAAATTCACGCAAAGTTAAGTTGGTGCTTTGCGTGACATTAAAGCACTGCTTGAATAAGTGCTTGGTGTACAGCTTCTTAAAATTAGAGATGACTTGCTGGTCCATGGGCTGGAGGATAGAGGTGGTCTTTGGTGGAAGATACAGCACCTTTATGAACTTGAATTCATCGAAGATATCATCTTCAAGTCCGGGGGGGTGAGCGGGTGCATTGTCAAGGCATAGCAGGCACTTTAAAGGCAATTTCTGCTCATGAAGATACTTCTTCACAGAAGGACCGAAAACTTGGTTTACCCATTGCACAAAGAATTGCCTAGTGACCCAGGCCTTCGAGTTGGATCGCCAGAAAACATGAAGCTGATCCTTATCGACGTTGTGTGCTTTAAAGGCCCTAGGGTTCTCTGAATGGTAAACAAGCAAGGGCTTAACTTTAAAGTCCCCGCTAGCGTTGGCACATAGAGCAAGAGTCAACCGATCCTTCATTGGCTTATGCCCAGGCAATTTCTTCTCTTCAGCAGTGATGTAGGTTCGACTCGGCATCTTCTTCCAAAACAGCCCGGTTTCATCACAATTGAACACCTGCTGCTCTACGTAGCCTTCTTCCTTTACGATATTTTCGAATTTCTTAACAAAGTCAGTTGCAGCCTTTGTGTCCGCACTAGCAGCCTCTCCGTGGCGAACAACTGAATGAATCCCGGACCGTTTCTTAAATTTCTCGAACCAGCCACGAGATGCCTTGAAATCATCTAAGGAAGGCTCGGTTGAACTCTCCCCAGCATCACCCACAGAGCTCTCCTCCTTCAAGTCCGTAAAGATGGCGTGCGCCTTCTCGCAGATGACTGTTTCGGTGATGGTGTCGCCAACGATCTCTCTATCCTTAATCCACACTAGTAGAAGTCGTTCCATCTCTTCTATGATAGGGGTACGGCGTTTGGAAATTATAGTGATCCCCTTAGAAGGTTTCACTTCTTTAATAGCTTCCTTCTGTTTAAGGATTGTCGAGATCGTCGACATATTACGGCCATACTGTTTAGCAAGTTCACTCACGCGGATGCCACGCTCATGTTTTTCAATAATTTCCTGCTTAATTTCTATAGAAAGCATTTCCTTCTTCCTTTTCTCACCACTACCACTACCACTGGCAAAACTAAGCCTTTTTGGACCCATGATTTACGTAAATTATCGTTAATGGATGCACGTAAAAAATCACGATTAATTCACAGTTAATATCACAACGCAAAGAGCACAACCACACGAAGCCGGCGAGAACAGAGGACTGACCCAAGCCGTGCTAATTGAGCGTCCCTCCGAGGTCGATGTGCTGCCTTCTATCGGCGGAAATAAAAAACACTTCAGGCGCTATGAGCACCGACTACGCGTACGAGTATTGTTTACTTCGGGTGTCGAAAAAAACATTCGGGTGTAGAGTCGGAACGTGTTCGAATTGTACTTCGCGTGTCGAAAAATTCGGATACAACCGGTACGACGAAAATTGCTACTTCGTGTGTCGAAATAAAATTCGGGTGTAGAGTCAAAAATTTGCTCGAATTTTACTTCGGATGTTGGAAAATTCGGATGTAGATACGATCGTGTGTAGAGGTTCCACTGTAGCATCCATATCATGAGTAATGATGATGAACATTCTAATAGTGGAACATATACATAGCAATTAATTATAGAAAAAATTACTCTGAATAGCATTCTTGTTGGTGGTCTCTCTCTCTCTCTCTCTCTCTCTCTCTCTCTCTCTCTCTCTCTTAGTACTATCGATTAGAACTGAGGTTACCAAGACAAATGCCTTCCATTAGGCATCTTTTTCCGAGGCTGCAGCGGCTGAGCTCCTCTTCCTTTTATTTACGTGTTTGGATTCTGCGGAAATTCAACTCTTCCAGTAAGAACTATACTCATCTCTTACCTCAATGATAAAAAAGGGCTTTCTTTTATTATACATATTTATTTAATATTTTTTAAATCTTGGTTTTAATTTAAAATCCTTATATAGCTAAAGAGAGCATTGTCAGCATAGAAAAGTTAGTAATAAATCTGTAGTTGTACACCGGTTTCACGGTATCTATAATGAAAAATGTAGGTTGATGAAATATACAGCTAAAATATAGATAGGAAATAATGTTCTTGGGGAGTTACTTGATTGAAGGAAGAAAAGAAATTCAGTGATATAGACCTTATCATCGTTCACATAGACATTTCCTATTAGAATAAGTCTTACATGACTCAATAATGTCAATGTATTTTCCCAATAATAGATTATTGACTGCCAGATATTTCATTCAAGAGCTCCACTATAGATTTTGTTATAATATCGTCGATTTTATTAATTATTTTTTTACACTAATTTAGATTTCTTATGAAAAAATATGAAAATAAAAATTGTTAGTGTGGTAAAGATTGAATCTTTATGTTTTATGCTCCTATAATTAATATCAGTATAGTTCTAGATGTCCAATATATGAATATCATATCTTTTATCTATACCGCCTGAACATTTTATTGCAATATAGTATAAAGATCAGTTTTTGTAGACAAATCCATTTAAAAAAAGTCTTATAGATTTCCTAAAAAAACGGAAATTGCTGGTGAATACAGAAACCACCAATACATGAAAAAGAAAAAGATATGGGTTTGCATAATGGATATAATTGTTTGGTATGCTATTAGTGAATAATAAGCAATGCCATTAGAATATATGAAATTATGAGAGAGAGAGAGAGAGAGAGAGAGAGAGAGAGAGAGAGAGAGAGAGAGAGAGAGAGAGAGAGAGAGAGAGAGAGAGTTCATATCACAGTGTAATTTCGGGGTATACATTGCTAGAAGATACAAACTTCTTTGCTATTTGATAGAAGATTTGTTGACGAAATTATTTTAAAATGAAATAATGACAAATTAGTCTTTTCTTTGTGCCCGTAACCGGGATACTTTTCTGAATAAAGATAAAGATTGTATTCATTAATGGAATGTTATAAGAATATTAACTCAGAAATATAGGAAAGGAGAATAACATCCAGATTAAGGGTAATGATGATGAACATTTTAATATTGGAACATATCTGTGGAAATCAATGTTATAACAAAATTACTAAGAATATTCTATCTCTCTTAGTACTATCGATTAGAACGAAGGTTACCAAGACAAATGCTTTCCATTAGATTTCTCTTTTTTTCCCCGACCCTGCAGCGGCTGAGCTCCACTTCCTGTTAATCACATGTGTTTGGCTTCTGCGGCAATTCAACTCTTACAGTAAGAACTAAACTCATCTGTTATCTCAATAAAAAAAGAGGCTTGCTTTTATTATACATATTTATTTTTTAAATCTTACTTTTAATTTCATGTTCTTATATATGTGTACCGAGCATTGTCAGCATAAACAAGTTACTAATTAATCTGTTGTTATACACTGGTTTCTGGGAATCTATAGTGAAAAATGTAAATTGATAAGATATATATAGCCATGATATAAATAGGAAATAATGATCTTGGAGAGTTAATTGATTAAATTAAGAAAAGAAATTCAGTGAAATAGACCTTATTATCGTTCACATAGAAATTTCTTATTAGAATCAGTCTTACAAAACTCAATAATGCCAATATATTTTCTGATTAACAGATTGTTGATTGCCATATATTTGATTGAGCTTAACAGTTGTCAGAATTTTTTTTTCTTTCTTTTCAAGGACAATATCATTTGGACGTCTAGGTCTCTTATCATTAATGGCAAAACTTTTTACTTTCTTTTGTAAGAGAATTTCACTGATCGAATCTCACAGCACAATGAGTTCCAATAATCTATTTCTAAAGACATCATATATTAAAGATAATTAATTTACTACAGTGCCATTCTTTATA
>NC_090737.1:43504999-43507499 GCF_036898095.1 Palaemon carinicauda | reverse complement strand
AATCTAAATGAAAATTCACCATCATATCTTAAACACAGATTATTTACTACAGTGTCATTTTTTTATTTTTTTTTTTATTTTTAGATTATAATCATTTTGATTTTCTTACAACCCGGTGACTAATAGTGTATAGAAAAAATGTGGCCTTTTTCTAGAATATTAATAGTTATAGATTCCTGTTATATGGCCAGAACTAAGTAAGGAGTAACATCTGAAGTCTAAGAAAATAAATTTTCGTGAAAAAAACTATACCATTAAGAAGGTATCTAGTTATTTCATTGAAAAGTTTACTGGATTTCCATACCAAGAATAAATTATCATATTTCCTTTTCCATATTGCTAAATGTTATAATTTAAGAAACTTTGTAATCTTCAAACAAAATTAGAGGTCTTTGGATAACATTTGAATTGGGAAAATTAAATTGTATGAATTTAAATTTTGAAGAGGAAACCTTACTCAAGAAACCTATAATTCTGCAAGATGCTTACCAAATGACATCCAAAGATAAGGCTGATATTTTTACTTGGTTTCAGACTGTAATTATGCCATATTCAATCAATAGTGGGTACATGGAATATGCCTATCAGATATCCAGTTCCTAATAGATTGGACTCTCTAATAACATAAAACATGTCTTTGAAATAGGTCAGATGGTATCATAATATGAGAGAAGGAAAGTTTCTGCCAATAAATGAAATTATTCAGTATGAATGGATACAGAAAACAAAAAATATGATATCTTTTTTAAACTGTTAGAATATTAAATAAAATACAAATACTGTCCACTGTTTAAAAAAAATCAGCCTCTTTCTGTCCGCTTTGTGTTGAACAAATGTATAAGAATTTTGCCGATTATTCATGCTATTATAAAACATCTATCCAGATCTAATATCTTAATGTTTTCAACCAAAATATGAAAACATAATGAATACTCTAGAATGAAGTTTGTGGCAACATTGTCGTTGTAGTTAGATTAATTTGATTAAACATGTCAAATGACCTTATTTACCCATGCAGAAGATACTAGGTAGGAAATATAAAAATTCATATCTCTCAGATCATTTAATTTCCTTTATAAAAATCGTTTTATATACTCTCTTTTTATTTAAAACCAATAAAGCGTATATTTATACTTTAAGAAAATATGAATTGGTTAGAAATAAAACCCATAAATTAATTTATTTATGCTTGCTCTAACGTAGGTTTTCTTTTCCTTGGAATATCATTTACATTTGCACTTCATTTATTTGAAAATTTTACTTGAATAAAAAAAAAAGAGAGAGAGAGAGAGAGAGAGAGGAGAGAGAGAGAGGAGAGGAGAGAGAGAGAGAGAGAGGGGATAAATACTGACTTCTTAAGTTCTCCGGTCATTACTCTTTTTGAGTTTCTTGGCAGGTAGTTTGCAAATCTTTATTCTTCTTGTAAAGAAACTTGATTCATTTGATTACAAAACAAATTTCGTCTATCGAAATATATTTGGATATTCTGCTGCCTCAGGATATCCTTTGTGACGCCCAATTATGGCTTCAAAAAAGGAAATGAATTTTTTTTTTTTTTTTGGTAAACTATAAATCAAAAAGAAAAGAAATGACAAGTTAAGACAATAGGATTCAATATTCGTCTCTCTCTCTCTCTCTCTCTCTCTCTCTCTCTCTCTCTCTCTCAACATACAGAGAAGCAAAAAAATTCAAACCTACGTACACGCAAACACGCATTTATACGCATGTATGTATGTATGTGTATGTGTTTTTTTTTATTTGTGAATAAATGCATACAGATGCTGGGCAACAGTTAACGAGGGAATAAATAAATATCCCGTCTATGAGATTTTCCTCTCCATTACAATCCAAATTTTCGATTGACTTCCTGAGGACTCAGGGTGAAAAATATCCCAAATTTCGAATGTTGAAAAACTTTATGCCACCTTTTTAAAGAGGGAAAATTATGCTGATGGTGCGACTATAATGATAAAGAGATACTAGTATGAAATCTATGTATCCAGATTCCGAAACATGATATCTTCACAAATATGTCAGATAGGTAAATTTTAGTTTATGTACTCCCCAGTTTCTTTATTAAACATTTTAAATCATTCTCCTTATTGTTTTGAAATATCCTGAGTTCTCTTTTATTTCAAAGCATTAGATAAACTGTAAAATCTTGGTAATCAGTCTTCTAGTTTTTATCTTCATATTCTGGTCTGTATAAAGATCACTTTTAAAGCTATTGCTGACAATAGACTTTGACGACTGTAAAGATGTACGTTGCTTATTAACGACATTATAATATAGTAACAATAGATTTGCAGTCTCAATTCATACAATATCCTTGATTTTGAAAAGTTATTTGTGGAATTCCTTGAAATGAAAACAAAGAAACGGAATAACGAGCTTCCTGTCCTCTAAAATAATGAGAGGAGAACAATATTGCAAAAGCTATTCAGTCTTTATATGACATCAATTCATAATGGGTTTGAAGGGACTTTCTTTATGAAATTTG
>NC_090737.1:43498749-43501249 GCF_036898095.1 Palaemon carinicauda | reverse complement strand
TCACGAAACGTTGGTTAATGGAGTAAAGATGTAAGTTGCTTACAAGTCCTCTTACTATCCTCTTCATTATTAAACTCAAGCTTTCCAGAAAAAACTCAGAAACTTCAGTGTAAAATTCAGAAATCATTGTGCTGCAAGAAACCTTGTTAAACGAGAATACACCATTTTCATTCTCAGGGTACAAAGTGTACACCACGTATTTAACACCAACAACGAGATGATTAACTACCTTCATCAAGAATAGCTTCCCCTCAAAAAGAGTACAAAGCGTAGAAAGTGGGACAGAGGCAGATATACTCAGTGTCCAGATATCTCTGTTAGCCACACCCCTCACAGTCCACATTATCTATAAATCTCTAACCAAAAGCATCAATGCAGAGGAGCTCTTTGCCCCTGCCTCTGATGATGACACGATCATTGCAGGCGACTTCAACGCTCACCACCCGTTTCTGAACTCAATATCAGCAACAAATCAGACAGGCAGACACTTGCATGCCCTACAGCAAGGATATCTTGATGTAACCTTGCTTAACAATGTGAGAGAAGCAACCCATCTAAGGGGTGATCGTGTAGACCTCACCTTCCTACCAAGGGGTGCTAAATAGTGACTGCATACTGAGCTAACAAGTGATCACTCAAATTGGAGAAATACCCTCCTCCCCTTCACCCCCCGAGAAAGTGGAACCCAGACCTTGCAAACTGGGCAAGATTCGAGACAGCTATGAAAGAATGGGCTCGGGAATACATCAAGAACCCTCAAAATGACTTTTCCACCCTATCACTTGACTTCAACAAGCATTCTAGATGCTTGCCGCCAGTATATCCATGCCTAGTACTACAGCAGCCGCACCAAGGAAGTGAATGCAAGAATCAACCGAACCAGAAAGCTCTTCAGAAGATACAGGATGAACTTCATGATCTACTCGTGGAAATCCCAAAACATTTCCTACAGGTAACACTGGGAGTAAAAATAGACAAGTGGTATTCATGGTGCCACGAAATCAAGTTCAACATATCCTTAGCATAGATATGGGGTTGGTTCAACAAGATCTCTGGGAATTACAGTACACCCAGAGTCACCCATCCAGACCCACTAACAGAAGCAAAAAGAATTGTTAGTAATTTTGCCGACCAAGCCAAAAGCGCAAATATTCCTATACAAACCTTAAACAGGCTGAGAACACTGCTCCCAATCTGGAATAACAAAATAGAAGCCGCCTGCAACATGAGAGATGACACCGACAATACCTACACCATGGAAGAACTCAACGTGGCTCTGGCAAAAGGCAGACAGGACACTGCCCCTGCAGCCGAATTAATCACATACAGTATGCTAAGAAACAAGGGAAGCCCTGCAAAGTTGTTGTATTTGCACTTAATCAACAGAACAAACACAGAAAGACTCCGCCCAATATCATAGAACCAACAGGACACAAAACCCATCCAAAAACCCAAAGAACCAGACATCTACCGACCCACAGCCTTAATTAGCAGCACTGAGAAAGTAGCTGAACGAATGATGCTCAACAGACTCCAATGGAAAACTGCCCAACTACATCAACGCCTGTATGGCTATTGGAAAGGCATAGGCACTCAAGAATGTATAACCGATATTGTTACAACAATCTAAGACAAAAAAGCCATCCTCTTTACACTTGTTGAAAAAACAGTGAAAGGACATCTACTGGCCTGGACTCGGAAATACACACTGAACAGAGAAGCCAGGCTCATCTTTCAAGGAAAAACCTCAAAATTCATTCCCCAAGAAAATGGAACGCCATAATGGGGCATACTAAGCCCCTATCTGTTCAACCTACTTATGGAGAATATAGCCACTCTAGACCTCCCAAATGGAGTGAAAATCTTCATATACGCTGATGACATATGCATCATCTGCCCACATAAAGCACATGCATGAAAAACCACCCAAAAGGCACTGGGCATGATCCACGCTAAATACAATGACCTTGTCCTAAAGATCACCACTAACGAGACCAAAGTCGTGGCCTGCAAAACACCACAAAACCCTCAGAACGTCACTCTGATGGGTGAAGCCATCGAATGGGTTAGTCAATTCATGTACCTAGGAGTAATTATCAGCAAAACTCTATCACCGGCCAACGAAGTAACCAACCTCAGAGAGAAAACAAAAATTTGTCTCTCAGCCATGAAACGAGTGACCTTCCTTAAACAAGAAGTATCAAAGAGCCCCCTTAAAACTGTTTAACGTTCAAGCAATTCGATCTCATATCGATTAAGCAACACCCACGCTCAC
The DNA here is from genome assembly GCF_036898095.1 of Palaemon carinicauda. NCBI lineage: Eukaryota > Metazoa > Arthropoda > Malacostraca > Decapoda > Palaemonidae > Palaemon > Palaemon carinicauda. Next base: position 43,498,974 of record NC_090737.1, on the reverse strand, counting down.
TTCATTGACTGATACTCAAAAAGTATTATTAGAAGTGGTACAAAATAATGCCATGAGACTCATCAGCAGCTCTCAAGTGTGGATCAGACTAACCTAATTTCCCTTTCAGCCAGGATCAACTTCAGGCACTGCAGTATCATATTCAAGTCAATCATCGCAGACAGATACTGCCCTCTGAACAGTAAACTTAAAAAACTTCTCCCTCTGGCGGATGAGATAGACTCG
>NC_090737.1:43476249-43491249 GCF_036898095.1 Palaemon carinicauda | reverse complement strand
TTGGGTTTGTGCATGTATTGTACCACTATATAAGGGTAAGGGAGATGTCCATGAGTGTTGTAATTCAAGAGGTATTATTTTGTTAAGTGGAGTTGGGAAAGTGTATGGTAGAGTACTGATTAATAGGATTAAGGATAAAACAGAGAATGCCATCTTTGAAGTACAGAGTGGTTTTAGAAGAGGTATGGGTTGTATGAATCAGATTTTTACAGTTAGGCAGATGCGATAAATATTTAGCAAAAGGTAAGGAGGTGTATGTTGTGTTTACGGATCTGGAGAAAACGTATGTTAGGGATGATAGGGAAGCAATGTGGAATGTGATGAGTTTATATGGAGTTGGTGGAAGGTTGTTCCAAGCAGTGAAAAGTTTCTACAAAGGTAGTAAATCATGTATTAGGATATGAAATGATGTGAGCAATTAGTTTCCGGTGAGAGCGGGGCTGAGACAGGGATGTGTGATGTCGCCATGGTTGTTTAACTTGTATGTTGAAGGAGTGGTGAGAGATGTGAATGCTTGAGTGCTTGGACGAGGATTAAAACTGGTAGACGAGAATGACCATGGATGGGAGGTAAATCAGTTGTTGTTTGTGGATGATACTGTACTGATTAGTGACAGAATTTAAAAGGGTGTGTGAGTGATGGAAGTTAAGAGTTAATTTGGATAAGAGTAAGGTTTTGAGATTTACGAGGAGGGAAGGTGGTGAAAGGTTGATTGTCATGTTGAATGGAGAGTTACTTGAGGAGGTGGTTCAGTTTCAGTACTTGTGGTCTTTGGTTGCAGCAAATGGTGGAGTGGAAGCAGATATACATCATAGAGTGAATGAAGGGTGCAAAGTGTTGGGTGCAGTTAAGGGAGTAGTAAAAAATAGAGGGTTGAACATGAATGTAAAGAGAGTTGTATATGAGGAAGGGATTGTTCCAACTATTATGTATAGATTGGAGTTGTTGGGAATGAAATTGACGGAGAGACAGAAATTGAATGTGTTTGAGATGAAGTGTCTAAGGAGTATTGCTGGTGTATCTCGAGTAGATAGGGCTAGGAACTAAGTAGTGAGGGTGAGAACGCGTGTAAGAAATGAGTTAGCAGCTACAGTGGATATGAATGTGTTGAGGTGGTTTGGACATGTTGAGAGAATGGAAAATGGCTGTCTGCTAAAGAAGGTGATGAATGCAAGAGTTGATGGGAGAAGTACAAGGGGAAGGCCAAGATTTGGGTGGATGGATGGAGTGAAGAAAGCTCTGGGTGATAGGAGGCTAGATGTGAGATAGGCAAGAGAGCGTGCTAGAAATAAGAATGAATGGCGAGCGATTTTGACGCAGTTCCGGTAGGCCCTGCTGCTTCCTCCGGTGCCTTAGATGACCATGGAGGTAGCAGCAGTAGGGGATTCAGTGTTATGATGCTTCATCTGTGGTGGGTAACGGGGGAGGGTGGGCTGTGGCACCCTAGCAGTACCAGCCGAACTCAGTTGAGTTCTTGTCAGACAGGGAGGAACGTAGAGAGGAGAGGTACCCTTTTTTGTTTCATTTGTTTGATGTCGACTACCCCCAAAAATTAGGGGAAGTGCCTTGGTATATATATATATATATATATATATATATATATATATATATATATATATATATATATATATATATATATATATATATATATATATATATATATATATATATATATATTATTTCTAGCCAAGCTACAACCCTACTTGGAAAAGCAAGATCCTATAAGCCCAAAGGCTCCAATAGGGAAAAATAGCCCAGTAAGGAAAGGATATTAAGAAATGAATAAATGATAAGAGCAAGTTAACCATAAATCATTCTAAAATAGTAACAGTGTCAAAACAGATATATCCTATATAAACTATTAACAACGTCAAAAACAGATATGTCATATATACTGTAAACTATAAAAAGGCTCATGTCAGCCTGGTCAACATAAAAACATTTGCTCCAACTTTGAACTTTTGGAGTTCTACTTATTCAACTACCCGATTAGGAAGAACTTTCCACAACTTGGTAACAGCTGGAATAAAACTTCTAGAATACTTTGTAGTATTGAGCCTCATGATGGAGAAGGCCGGGCTATTAGAATTAACTGCCTGACAAGTATTACGAACAGGATAGAATTGCCCAGGGAGATCTGAATGTAAAGGATGGTCAGAGTTATGAAAAATCTTATACAACGTGCATAATGAACTAATTGAACAACGGTGCCAAAGTTTAATATCTAGATCAGGAATAAGAAATTTAATAGACCGTAAGTTTCTGTCAAACAAATTAAGATTAGAATCCGCAGCTGAACACCAGACAGGAGAACAATACTCAAAACAAGGTAGAATGAAAGAATTAAAACACTTCTTCAGAATAGATTGATCACCGAAAATCTTTAGACTTTCTCAATAAGCCAATTATTTGTGCAATTGAAGAAGACACAGACGTAATGTGTCTCTCAAAAGTAAATTAGCTTGCGAGAATGACACCTAAAATTTTAAAAGAGTCATACAAATTTAAAGAAATATTATCAATACTGAGATCTGGATGTTGAGGAGCCACCGTCCTTGACCTACTTACAATCATACAATCATACAGTAATATCTCAACATACAAGCACCCTGATATATGAGCCTTCTGAATTATGAGCCATTGTCCGAGCAAAATTTGGCATTGAGACCCTAACACAATCTTGATATATGTACACACACAGATGCTAACGCTAGATGGCCGTACTCTTCCCGTTGCTTGTTCATTTCACGTGGTCATTGACGCTGCACATATCTCCCAAGCATCTCCCGTGTTTTGTTTGTTATTTATGTAATTTTCACTTCATTTATGAATATTCTTTACAATATTTGATGGGTTCCAAGAAAGTGAGCGGTAAAGTTTGCACTGAAAAGAAAAAGCGCATCATGTTAATAAAGAGGAAGCATGAAATTATTGAGAAGCATGAGCATGATGTTCGCTTGAGTGAGTTGCCACTTAATTACGAGAGCACATCAATGATATGGACAGTCCAACTGAAGGATGCTATCAAGAGCACAAAGTCTTCCACACGCATAATTATCATGTCTAAATTATGAACAAACATGAAAGAAGAGATTGAGAAGCTCCTGTTGTTGTGGATTAAGGAGAAATAGCGGGCAAGAGATAGAACTATTAAGAAAATCGTCTGTGAGAAGGATAGTTAAATTTTCAAAGATTTGAAACATAGAGATTCAGCTTAGGGTGGCGAGACATCAAAAAAAAGAAGGGGGCGGGGAGATGTATAAAGTGAATTAGGATCCATTCAGTTGACTGGCATGGGGAAGCTGTGAGCTCAGTTGTCCTGGAGTCAAGGGGTGTTTGCATCCATTTTATGTCCACAAAATTACCCACCGGATTTTGATAGTGGACCACCTTGGACACATTTTTAGCAAGGGTGTTTGTTCTGAAACCCGGCAGTAATGGAGATATTCACTAGTTTGTTAGAAATGCTCTGATGCAAAATCGCTCCAAAAGTTAGGGGTATGGGAAATTAAAATTAACACAACATTGCACACAATTAACCTATGGTTTTGTGTTGGTGCTTAAATTGAAGCTAGTTTAGATATCTACATCATGAAAACAAGTTCAAGGTCATCAAATGAAAGTCAAGGTCACCAGAGGTCAAAGTGTGACGTAATTTTACTTATGCTTGAAATTAATACTTTCTTTCATTTGAAGGCCAACAAAAAAACTCATGATGATATAACTGTTTATTTGAATGCACATCTGAATACCATACAATATTAGGTAATTTTAGAAAAAAAAATTGAAGTCTCTAACACAAATAGTAGTCCTTTGAGGTTGAGTTGAAAATAGCGAAAATCGGCAACTTTTGCCAATTACATACATGCAAAAGACAGACATACGGCTATGCACAGGAACACCATTTAACTTAACAGATATGATAAGAAGGGTACAAAATCATTTTCCATCAACCTTTACACCAGCATTTTAGAAGAATATCAGTTGCATGCATGAAACCTATTTACTAGTAAAATGATTGTATGATACCGGATTTCTACAGCCTGTGTTGTTTGACTGGCAGCTGCAGTAAGGGCAACATGTAATTTGATTTTGTCTGCAAGGACAGCACTGGGTAGCACAGGCAGAACATTTGCATAGGAGTGGAAAATCATTTGGAAGCAATAACTGCATTCTCTCGGGCAGCAGAGCACAGTAATCCCGATAGAAGCCAAACTCGCACGGGTTTAGTTTTGCATTGTCAAGGCAGTGTAACTGCAAGTATGTCCCATAGAATGCTCGAAGTATGTGTCCTTTAACTGAGCGACTAGTTGGAGGAAGGTCTAATATGGTCTTCTTGCTATGATGGCAGAGATGATGCCTCAGCTGGTCCATTGATTTACATGGTGTTCCAGATTTGAAGACGTTCACAAGATACTCTTCAACTGCCGCAAAGTCAATATTGGTTGGATCCTTCCCAAATTCACAGAGATATTAAGCAGGCTTTGCTTTCAACCCAGAAGATTTAGTTCCAAATTTGCTTGATGAATCACAACCAGTAAGGTGATGGAGTGGTAGTATGACTTTGCGGATCTCAGGGTCCATCTTCTCTGCCAAGATATGCAGTGGTATGTGTCTGGTTGCATTTCCCACACCTGCTCTTATCCACAGTGTCATGATTTCCACCAATTCCAGACAAGGAGTTTTCCTCATGATCAAAGTTGTCAAATGCGCCAATAGTAAATCTACTTCGATTAAACTGACTGGGAAGAGAGACCTGACCCCGATTTGATTCAGTGATATATGAAGCCATATCACAATGATAGCGAAGAACCTCATCATAACTGGTTGCAAGTCCAAACCAATTGAAACTTGAGATGAGAGTTTTTGACCTGCAAGCATTGTATATTGCTTCTGAGTTCAGCATGTGCAGAGGAGTGCACTTTCTACCATTGTTCACTATGTAAAACATGACCTGATAAACAGAGAGTATTTTTCTCATTTTTCCATCAGAAATGTCACAGTCATCCAGGTTTTTATGCTGTGAGTTGTCAGGGTCATTGTAATTGCACTTCACATCAAAGTCAAACAGTGTTGAGAACACTTCGGCAACTTCATCTGGAATCGCTATGTCTCTGTACGCTTTCTCAAGTTCATTGGCGTCACAAAATTTGTCATTGGGCTCAAAGTCCTCTTTCAAGAAACAGTTCCTTAAGAATAAACCACACTCTTTTAGTATATCTGAAGTCATTTCCCTATCAGAGTGTTGTGGCATACTATCTACAGCACTATTCTTGAAGAAGATTGTAGGGGCCTTTGCACTTTGAGGGGTGAAGAATGACACATCATTACCACACATATTTAGCAAATACAGTTTCACATCCCTGTTTCTGAAGGCAGTGACATCTTGATCACCACTCTGTACCACTTTATTGCAACTATCAGATACATATGACAAGTTGTAGCACCTCCCAGAGTTCAAACCTGGTTCAATGTTCTTCATTACATCTGCAAATATATCCAGCTTCTTTTGACCAATGGACAGCAACGCAGACTTGGAGGACTGCCTTTCTCCTTTCAAGATATATTTGCGGATGCAGTCATTGTGACAGTACAAATCTGCCCCAAACAGAGCATCTGCATCTTGCAAGTCACTGGTTCGCGTGTATACTTCATCCTGAAGAGACAGTGCAGCTCTCAGGAAGGACTTTGCACGGCCTTCCTCCGAGATTCACCACTTCTTGTATACATTGTTGTGTTTTACATGGCCACATATGAAGCACGGCTTGGAGAAGATGTCTACATTTTCTGCACGTGATGCTGGATTCCGTGCTGCAGTTGAGGAACGTCTCCTCATCTGACCACCAGATGAGAATACTCTGCTGTGCACCTGCGTCAGATGTTGCTGCCAGTTGCAATCTCTCAAGATTCCTTTTGTGTGTGTACCGTTTGTAGCAATCATTATTAACATGGTAGACAAACTTCGCCTGATCAACATGATTCAGTCTCTCTAACACACAGTCCCCTCTAATGCCAGCAGCTTGGATTACTGCTAATCTGCCATTCTCTGTCCTTGATGTATTAAGGTTGGGTTCATCTCTTTGGCATATGATGCACCTCTCAGGATCAGTGGATTGGCTAAGTATCGGTGAAGCTGTCCGTCTCCGTTTTCTTGGGATATCCGCCATACTTGATGATGTCCCTATGTACTCGTCAGTCCTGAAAAGAAAAAAAAAGAGCATTAACCCTTAATCGGTCACATATAGGAAAAGTGTATGGTTTACTTTTTTGCCTTGGTATTATAATTCAACGATACTAGCTAAGATATTTTGCTAAAAATGCTTTTTTGATAAATTAAATATTAAAATTACAAATTGTTACAAAATTAAAGTAATCAAATTCTAACAAACTAGTAAATATCTCCATTACTACCGGGTTTCAGAACAAACACCCCAACTAAAATTGTGTCCAATGAGGTCCGCTATCAAAACCAAGTGGGTAAGGGAGGCAATTGAGAAATTCTGCCAATTTTCGCTATTTTCAACTCAACCTCAAAGGACTACTATTTGTGTTAGAGACTTCAATTCTTTTTCTAAAATTACCTAATAGTGTATGGTATTCAGATGTGCATTCAAATAAACAGTTATATCATCATGAGTTTTTTTGTTGGCCTTCAAATGAAAGAAAGTATTAATTTCATGCATAAGTAAAATTACGTCACACTTTGACCTCTGGTGACCTTGACTTTCATCTGATGACCTTGAACTTGTTTTCATGTTGTAGATATCTAAACTAGCTTCAATTTAAGCACCAACACAAAACCATAGGTTAATTGTGTGCAATGTTGTGTTAATTTTAATTTCCCGTACCCCTAACTTTTGGAGCGATTTTGCATCAGAGCATTTCTAACAAACTAGTGAATATCTCCATTACTTCCGGGTTTCAGAACAAACACCCTCGCTAAAAATGTGTCCAAGGTGGTCCACTATCAAAATCCGGTGGGTAATTTTGTGGACATAAAATGGATGCAAACACCCCTTGGCTCCTGGACTACAGATGCAAAAGCCATAGAGGAGTATTTTGAATGTTTTGCTGTACCTATTGCTGGAAAAGGTTACATCCCCAAACAAGTTTTCTACTGTGAGGAAATAGGCCATTTTGGGAAAAAACGATACCATGGGGACATTTATTAGTGTTGAAGAGAAGAAATTGCAGGACCATAAACCCATAAAGAATAGATCTACTCTAGCCCTATGGCTAATATCAGCAGTGACTGCAAGATTAAGTGTATCCCTCTAAGATTCGACAAGCTTTCACGGGGCAGAAAATCTTGTAAGAAGAAGTTTAAGTGACCTGGCAAGCATGTACAAAGGCATGAGTTACCAGGTTTTTTCATTGAATGGGATAGTCTGGCCTTCAGTCCAAACATGCAAGAAGAGATGGATAAGCTCCTGTTGCTATGGATTAAGGAGAAGCAGCGGGCAGATGGTAGCATTACTAAGACAAGTATCTGTGAGAAAGCCAGTGCAATGTTACATACTCAAATAAGTTTTCTATGGTGAGGAAACAGGATTTTTATGGAAAAAGATAACAAGGGGGACATTTATTAGTGCTGAAGAGAGGAAATTGTAGACAATAAACCCATAAGGAATAGATTTACTCTAGCCTTATGGCTAATGCCAGCGGTGGCTACAAGATTACGCGTATCCCTCCAAGAATCGAGAAGCCCTCACAAGTCACAAAATCTTAAAAGAAAAAGCTTAAGTGATGTGGCGAGTAAGTGCAAAGGCATGAGTTACCAGGTTTTTTTCACTGATTGGGTAAATCTGGCTTATGGTTCAAACATGCATGAAGAGATGGAGAAGCTCCTGTTGCTGTGGATTAAGAAGCAGCGGGCATGAGATAGTACTACTAAGACAAGTATCTCTGAGAAGGCCATTGCAATGTTCAAAGATTTAAAACATAGAGAGTCAGCTGAGGGTAACGAGACATCAAAAAGGGGGGGGGGGGTGAATAAAGTGAATTGGGATCCAATCAGTTGATAGGCATAGGGAAGTTGTTAGCTCAGATGTGAAAGCCACAGAGGAGTATACTGAATGTTTTGCTGCACTTATTGCTGGAAAAGGTTACATCCCCCAAAGAGTTTTCTATTTTAAGGCTTTTTTTAAAAAAGACAACATGGGGGACATTTATCAGAGCTGAAGAAAAGACATTGCAGGACCATAAACCCATAAAGAATAGATTTACTCTAGCCTTATGGCTAATGCCAGCGGTGACTGCAAGATTAAGTGTACCCCTCCGAGAATGGACAAGCTTTCACGAGTCATAAGATCTTGAAAGAAAGACTTTAAGTGTTGTAGCGATCAAATTCAAATGCAGGAATTACCAGGAAATTTTTTTCACAGAATGGTCCAGCAGTCAACTAATATTTTCTGGAGCAATTTGCCATTGAAATGTCTTTTCATCCTGGATAATACCCCTGGCCATGCTTCAAGTCTTTAAAATGATATTCTCGATGAATTTTATTTCATTAAGGTACTCTTTCTTCCCCCAACACCACTTCAACCCTCCAGCTACTGGAGCAGCAGGCCATATCTTATTTCAAAAACCTAAAAGCTGTTGAAAAATTGTATTGATGTCACAGATAATACCCTTCGTGAATTTTCAAAGGACCTTGTCAACATTGAAAACTGTTTGAAAATTATTGATGATGTAACACAGGCTGTAATGCGATGAACCTTAAATTCAGCATGGAACGAATTTTGACCAGATTCTGTAACTGAAAGTGATTGAAGGGTTCGATTCTCTGCCTTAGTCCTACTGTTATGATGGAACATATTACGTCTCTGAGAAAGCCTATGGGGCTATAGGTAGATGAGGCTGACAGCAACAGCCTTGTCAAATTCGGTGGTGTTAAAAGCGATCAGTAGTGGAAAGATCCTACAAGAGGAATTTTTGTCTTCAAAGGAGATTAAGGAAGTGTTGGCTAAGGGGCAGGATGTTTCAGGTTTCATTCAAATGAAAAAAAAAAAAAGAAAACAGATATGATAATAAATAAAAGTAAAAAAAAATAAGCTAGGTTCAGTTAAGTAAATTTTATGTGCAAGTGTTACGCTATGTGCAAGGTCAATGTTAAATACGGTACTATCTAATTCTTTCTCCTTTTCCTTCCTCCCTCCTCCACCACACACCCACCATTAGACGCTTCTGTCTCGATTGTGAGAGGCCCATACCAAACCTCGTTTTATTTCATATCACAACAATCATTTATATAATTTTGTGAGTATATGCACCGTAGGTTTACATTATACAGTACAACATTTAAAAACATGTCTTTCTATTGTTATCATCATTGACTTAGGTATTTTTAAATGGCCAAAAAGGATTCAATTTTTGTCTGTTATATAACATGGACAAATATCTAATTGGGATACCAGCATATTGATTTACTAGCTCGGTCTTGGAACAAATTATACTCGTATCTCAGGGTATTACTGTGAATAGACATACATATATACACATATGCACTCAAACACACACACACACACACATATATATATATATATATATATATATATATATATATATATATATATATATATATATATATATATATATATATATATATATATATATATATATATATATATATATATATATATATGAAGGTATATATATATATATATATATATATATATATATATATATATATATATATGAAGGTATATATATATATATATATATATATATATATATATATATATATATATATATATATATATATATATATATATATATATATGCGTGTAAATGCAGCATTTTATAGAAAACAATTGTGTATATAATTACTTAATAAGCTCTGTTTTTCAACTTGGTGATTAGGGTTAAATTGTATTGTAGATATTTTGTCCGTTTTACATGTAAACATTGTTCAGTCTTTTTTTTTTTTTTTTGATAGTTACTGCTGTAATGTGTTTGTTAAGTGTTGAGTAGTTCTTGAAAAGATTGTTTATCCTGGTAGTTATCAGTGTTGGAATCACACTGTAACAATTATATGTTCTAGAAATAGGATCAAGGTTTTTTGATGACTGACAGAGTAGAAGAAGTCTTCAGTGTAAAGAACATTACTTTGGAAATTCGTTTCGTTTGTATTGGATGTAGCTTAGAGTAACACAGATGTAAGTTTATTTCTTTACTGAAATTTGTATTTATTCTATTTCATGTGTGTAGTGTTTTGTAGTGAAATCAAACTATTCAATTCTTTGTTTATCATGGAATTTCTTTTTAACAAATTTAGTAAGTTTGTACTTTGTTGTTTTCAGTTTCTTGAACCTCGTCGCCCTGCACTACTAGCAAAGTACTCATCATTGGTTCTCTAGTCTTGGAGTACTGACCAACTACAGTATAAGCTTTTACAGTTATGGTCAACTTAAGTTGTAGTGCTTAGTGTCAAGTGATTTAAAGCTTTAAGTTGGTTAAAGTGTTTTGTGATATCAACTTGAACTTTATATCAAATTTTTAATAAAGTGTGACGTGAGTAAGTATCTGTGTCTATTCTCCATCTCATCCCTGTGGCTTTGAAGAAAACGGCAGCTACATTAGTTCAAGAAAATCTTGTGATGGAAAATGCCGGAATCTAGCGAAGTTGCTGTGTCTATAGTCAGTGAAGATTGTCTCGAAGTGATACATGAGCAAATGAAAACTTTGAAAAATGCCCAAACTACTGCTCTGTCTGCTGTGACCAAAAGGAGAAATGAGATCTTTAGACTAATGGATAATTGTGATAATCTCCATCTGGTGAAGTCTGAAATTATTATTTTCTGTCAATTACGTGATGAATATGATGAATGTTTTCAGCAATATGAGAAGCATTTAACAGATTCCAGTGAACGAAACACAGTAAATAAGAGGTATTCAGAAAATACAGTATCCATTGATCGTTTCATTACAGAAATGAATAACTGGGTTAAGGAAAGTGAATTGCAATTGACGGCAGATCTTGATAGAAAAAGTCTTTGTTCCTCATCCACTAGCAGGACCAAGTCCAGCAGAACTAGTGTAAGATCTGCTCGCCTCAAAGAGAAAGCTAGACTGGCAGAATTGATGGCTCAACATGCTATGAGAGAAAAAGCAAAAGTGATGGAAGAGCAAGAACTCAGACTTAAGCAGGAGGGAAGAGCAAGAATTTATACTTAGAAAAAAGCAAGAGTAATTGGAATTAGAAACAAAAATTGCAATGTCTCAAGCAAGAGAAAGAGTTTATGCTGAAGCTGACAATATTTCGGATATCGTGCCGAAAGATAATCCTTCCCAGTTGAATCCAAATGTAGACCCGTTCCAACCACAACCTTCGGATATAATAGCAAATACTCCTCAGTTGAAAGCGAACGTTCCCTGTAGTTCTAGCCAGTGTCAGTTCTCCGAGCCAAATCTTGATATGCAACTACAGTCCCAACAAGAAATTCTCCTGAAGACACAGCAGCACATGACTGCAGCAATGTTGCTTCCAAGCATAGAAGTACCAAAATTTAAAGGTGATCCTATTGAGTTTGCCAGTTTCATGATGGCATTTGATGCCAGAATTGCCCCAAATGCTTCGGGTGATGCTGACAAACTGTACTACTTGGATCAGCAACTTGAAGGGGAAGCCAAAGACTTGATAGGTGGATGCTTGTATATGAGTTCTTCAGAAGGATATACTACAGCTAGGAATTTGCTCAGTCAAGAGTATGGCGATCCCTACAAGGTGTCGATGGCATATATTAAGAAACTTATTTCTTGGTCTGCACTGAAACACGAAGATCCTCATAGCTTGTATACATTTGCTTTATTCCTTATTAAGTGCAGACATGCCATGACAAACTTGTCACACATGGAAGTACTAAATCATCTTCCTAACCTTCAAGCAGTTGTTAAAAAACTTCCGACATTTCTTCAGAACAAGTGGTGTAGCCTGGCTGGACATTTGAGGGAAGAAAAGGGAGGAGTTGATTTTGCAGATTTGGTTGAATTTGTTTATAAAAAGGCAAAGGCAGCAAACGAACCAGCATTCAGTAAGTTTGCTCTTCAAAATAATTATTCAAAGTCTGAAAACAACTCTGGTAGCTTCAAATTCAGATCTTGTCAACATAAGACCAAAAGTTCAAGCTTTGCTACCCAAGCAGAACTGAATCCAGAAAATAGAAAGACATCAACAGTGTCTGAGAAAGAGAAATCATGTCCAATGTGCAAGAAAAACCATGATCTTGACGATTGCTGGAATTTTGCTAAGAAGACCTATGAAGAAAAAATAAATTTCCTTAAGGAGAGAAGGTTGTGTTTTGGATGCTTTGGTCTCAACCATACCTCTAAAGCATGTATGGAAAGGAAGCAATGTAAGACATGCTCTAAGAGGCATCCCACATCACTGCATATCGACGGATTCAAGCTACATAAAGAGAATGATAGCTCATCAAGCAAAGATGCAAGTGAAATTATTGTTAGCACATGTACTACCAATCATGTTAGTGAAGTAAATACAATATTACAGGCTATTCTCCCAGTAAAAGTATATCAGAAAGGAAACAAAGTAGTTTTGGACACTTATGCCTTTTTTGATAATGGCAGCACAGGATGTTTCATCACAGAGAGTTTACGAGAGCAGATAGGTACATCTGGAACAGAGACATGTTTAAAGCTTCAAACCATGCATGGCGTAAACATTGTGAATACTTTGGCGGTTAATAATTTGTGTGTTACAGATATGGAAGGAAACAACACCATTGATCTGCCAAAAACCTTTACTCGTCAAGATATCCCAGTGAGTCATCAACAGATACCAAAACCAAAATTGCTCAAAAAGGTAGCCGGTCTGAGGAATATTGCTGATTTGATTCCTGATTATAGAGCTGATCTGGAGATTGGTTTGTTGATTGGCAGTAATTGCCCTAAAGCACTGCAACCATTAGAGGAGCTTCCAGCCAAGGGTCAAGATTCTTATGCAGTTCTTTATCACCATGGATGGACTGTTAGTGGACCTCTACATTTCAAATACTCTTCAGAGAAGAACAGTATTTCATGTCACCATGTCTTTCTTCAGGAAGTTGAAAGGGTAAAGGAATGTTTTCTTCCTGCAGCTGTGGTCCATATGTTTGAAAGAGACTTTAGTGAGAAAGATGTTGGTAGAGTTCCTGATGAGAAGGGTCTGTCACAAGAAGATCAACAGTTCCTCAAAGAAGTGGCAAAAAAACATTCAGTTTACCAATGGACACTACCAGCTTCTCCTACCATTTAGAACCAATAAAGTTAACTTGGTAAACAATAGAGAACAGGCAGTGAAACGAGCACAATGGCGAAGAAGAAAAATGAAACTAAATCCAAAGTACCATGAAGATTATGTGGAATTTGTTGAGAAATTGGTGTCTGAAGGATATGCTTATAAGGTTCCGGATGATCAGTCATATGATAAACAACCTGCATGGTATCTAACTCATCATGGTGTCTACCATCCAAAAACGCCAAATAAGATTAGAGTAGTCTTTGACTGTAGTGCTAAATACCAGGGTAGTTCCCTTAATGACAAGTTGATGCAAGGTCCTGATATGACTAATTCCCTGATTGGAGTGCTCCTCAGATTTCGTCTAGAAAAGGTGGCCTTGATGGGTGACATATAATCTATGTTTTACCAAGTTCAGGTACCAAAGGATCAACATGAATACCTAAGATTTTTATGGTGGCCTGGTGGTGAACTTGAAAGCGAACTCACAGTGTATCGGATGGGTGTTCACATCTTTGGAGCAGTATCATCACCTAGCATCGCCAATTATGCTTTGAGGGCAGCAGCTGACCATGCAAGAGATAAGTATGGTCCAGATGTAGAACACACCATTAAGACTAATTTTTATGTGGATGACTATTTAAAGTCTGTGCCTTCAGAAGAGCGGGCATTAAGACTTGTGAAAGACGTTACAACAGCATTGAAGGAAAGAGGTTTTCGGCTGACAAAGTTTTTGAGTAACAGCAAGCTGGTGTTGAAATCAATCCCACAAGAGGACTGTTCTAAAGATCTTCAAACATGTGATCTTGACTATGATGAACTTCATGTAGAAAGAGCTCTTGGTCTTCAGTGGAATATTGAAAATGACTACTTTACTTTCTCCGCAAGCTTGGACCTAAAACCAATTACAAGGAGAGGTATTTTGTCAACAGTATGTTCCCTTTATGATCCTCTTGGTTTTGTGGCTCCTTTTCTTTTGCCAGCTAAGAGAATTCTTCGCGAAGTTTGTCAGGATAGCAGCTTGGGATGGGATGATGTTATTCCCGAAAAATACCTGAAGCCCTGGAGAAGGTGGCTTGATGATTTACCAATCCTGAGTAACTTAAAGATTCCAAGATGTGTCGAACCAAAGGAATTTGGTACAGTGACTTCCACACAGCTGCACATGTTTTCAGATGCTAGTAATGAAGGCTATGGTGCTGCAGCATACATAAGACTTTCTGATAACAGTGAGAGGATTTCTACTGCTCTGCTGATAGGAAAGTCTAGAGTGTGTCCTGTAAAGGCAACAACCATACCGCGACTAGAATTGACTGCTGCAGTGGTGTCCATAAATCTCACACAACACATTTTGAAAGAGCTGCAGATTACAGTTGACCAGACATTCTATCACACAGATTCTACAACAGTTCTTCACTATATTTTTAATGATAGAAAGAGATTTCCTATATTTGTTGCAAATAGAGTGAAAGTAATCAAGGATTTCTCTGAAAATACAGTGGAGATATGTTCAGAGTAAAGAGAATCCTGCTGATATTGCATCAAGAGGTTTCACAAGTCAGCAAATGCTGAACAGTAACATTTGGTTTGATGGCCCATATTTTCTTAAAGGACCAGAGGAGCTGTGGAAAAATGATATGCCCCATGGTGTAGTTGAATTGGAAGGATCTACAAGTTTTGCAGTGCATCCAGAAGATAGGGAGGGAAATGCTGTTGATAAGTTTCTTGAGTATTATTCTTCATGGCATCGATTGAGGATGGCTGTT
>NC_090737.1:43463749-43471249 GCF_036898095.1 Palaemon carinicauda | reverse complement strand
CCTGAATCTTCAATCAACATCCTAGGAAACCCAAGGACTGGTGTTCAACAATTGCAAAACATATC
Organism: Palaemon carinicauda; assembly: GCF_036898095.1. Classification (NCBI taxonomy): domain Eukaryota; kingdom Metazoa; phylum Arthropoda; class Malacostraca; order Decapoda; family Palaemonidae; genus Palaemon; species Palaemon carinicauda. The sequence goes on along the minus strand of NC_090737.1, from coordinate 43,471,184 downwards.
CAGGAAGAACTACATTCAACAAGAAACTAGAACGAGACATCGCTAACAAAACATCAAGAGAGAGAGAGAGAGAGGACGAGTCGACTTCATATATAAGCTAAGTACAGATATTTTGAATTCATTCCAGTTAGGGCAGTGAAGTGTAGTTATCACAAGTCGTTAGTCGATTATTACTGGGGTGAGTGAATTGCTAATCTTTGTTATAGGAAACTCCGAATTCTCATTTAGAATTTTTCTTTCTTTGTGTTAATTCCTTTTTCTTTCAGAAATTCTTGGGGAAATGTTTTGGGATTAGTAACATTGTTGGGGGAATTTTATTATACATATGCGTTTACGCAGTGGGCGTCTGTACTCATATAGATATTTTGATAGAATTGCAAGGGGTCAAAGAGATAGAAGAAAAAAATACAGCAGTCATGGCTCCTCCTGTCAGCCCTACCCCTGGACCTAGTGGTGTAGGCCAGACTAATCCTCCTCCAATTGTGACGCTTGTAAATGCCAGGTCAGCAATCCTTCCTTTTCAAGGTCGGGTTAACGGGTTCTTGCCACAAAATGTGGAGTCATGGATCTCATCCGTTGATGCCCATTTAAATGCCAAACAAATCGTAGACCCTTTTGTACAATTACAAGAAGCTAAAAGTTTTATAGATTTTTCTAAGGGGGATGCGAGTGCATATTTAAGAGGTGTTTCATTTCAAGAAGCAGTTACTTGGGATGATTTCAAAGTTAGGTTACGCGCGATCTATGAGGGTGAGGAAGCCTTGGATGTAGTACTAACGTTACGAAATACACTTAATCAAGCCACTATGAATAGGCTTAATGTTATTGAGAGAGCAGCTCTCATAGCTGATAGGCTTAACGAATATCAGGACATTTTAGGTAATTCCACTTGGGTTACTAACGATAACATCCCCGTGAAAGATTTTTTACGATTAATGTATTTAACTTGCATGACACTTATGTTGCCTGAAGCTTTAGTGCGGTGTTTTGATAAGAAGTTAATGCCTGCAAGTACGGAATTGGATGTCTATAAACAGATAAAGAAACACATGTCCAAGTGTCCAGATCTCGATCCCGTGTTAACTCAAGTTTTTGCAAAGAATGAAACAAAACCACAAACAGTGAACGTAGTTAGCAGTCCAGTAGCGGGATTTACGTGTTATAACTGCAAACCTCAAGGTCACATAAGCGCAGACTGCAGAACGAAATTTTGCTCAATTCACAACACTGCAACGCATTCTTATAGTCAATGTTACTCGCGTAAGACACAACAATATCCCAGAAATACACAGTCAATTCCACAGTCAGTTCCATATGGAAATAAAAAGAAAAATCCTCATTTCAACAATAAGAAGAAACAACCAAATGTCAATGCGGTTCAGAGTCCGAAACAAACAAACACTTCTTCAAATATCGCTGAGCCTGAGCCGTCAAAACCAGACCTCGCAAGGTCAGACTAATTTTCAGAATGTGCAGAGCAAAGCAAATACCACATAGTTAACTCTAGAGGGGAAGAGAGTGATGTTGGGTCAAGGTCATTCATGTCAACATCAATAGTATTGAATAATCAATTTAGTGTTTTATCAATTAATTGTGAGACAATAGATTTTTCTATGAAACACACGGCTGAATTAAGTAAAACAGTGCATGCTCCCGTAGATTTGCAACGAATTCATACAATAATAAGCCAAAATGAGTTACGGCCAACCTTATATGCTGTAAATTTAGAACACAAATCCTTTACGTTATTTTTTTACTCTGATAGTCCTTGTAATATTATGGATTTGAAAACACATCATTTGTTGTTTTCGAACTTTCCGATTGAAAAATCAGGAATTAGACTTTCAGGTATAGGAAATAATGAATTAAACGTCATAGGCATAACTCATATTCAGTTCAGAGTCGGTAATCGCACGTTTGTCGATACATTTGTTGTTGTAAAAAACATTAATATGTATCCAGCTGTAATTATAGGATACCCATCTATGGGAAATCAAAACATTATATTAGCTCCTGCCAAGCACGGCGTGTATATCAAAGGGAAATTCTATAAGTCTTCTAATACCTTAAAATCAGTTTTGGATAAAAAGGAGACGAAAAATTTAACCGTAACGTACGTTGAAGAACCAATAACTTGTCTCACTAATAAAGAAATAATATACGCGACCCAGCAGAATTCTTGTTCACCCGTAATATCATCTTGCACGCAATCTATCGAACCAAACATACCTTCAAATTTAACCCTGGATAGGTACGGTCCTCGGACACCCCTTTAAGGGTATACTCGGACGCGAACGACCCCGACGCCAAAAAAAATTCTTGAAAAATCAGTTTTTGCAGTAACCTCCTTTTTTCTTTTGCCAAAAAAAACTTCAATGAATGCTTAAAACAACTGTAAAGATAAATACTACTCATCTGCAGAAAAACTATTTATTATAAATATTTTAAAAAATTAAGTAGAAAAAAAAAGACCTGACATAAAAATTCATAAAAAAAAAGTTTATACATATATACACAAATCCTTTTAGGAATTGATTCTTGAATGTTTAGGACACATCTTGATGTATTTTGGATGAAGTCAGACCCATGGAGGTGAAGATCTGAAATGAGAAAAAAAGAGTAACTTTTTTTGGCCAAAAAAAATTGTCCAAATTTCATGAATTTTTTTGGGTACCCAAATGAAATAGGAAGTGGCTAATTTTTTTAGGGAATAAACATATGTTATCCTAAAATAGAAATATGTAAAAAAATCTTCATTATTTTGTAAATTACATTTATATCAGGGGCCATATCTAAAGGTAATTTTTTGAGTACTTGGAAATTTCGTAAAAAAATACATATATTTAATATATAATATGATATTTATGCAGGTAAAAATATACCAAAATATCACAAATTCTATAGGGAACAAGAATATATATAGATAGGGCAGCTTACGCTTCGGATATGTCCACAAAATGGCCGCCAACCACACTGACTCAGACTCCCTAATCTGCCACTTGAAATGTAGGAAGGGTATGTCAATTTCAAGGTGTTATTTACTAATCTAATTATTATTGGATATGCATAAAAATTGTATGGTGGGTTGCTGGATAATTGTCGATTATTTTACGACTATAAAATTAAAATTCTGACCCAAAAAAATTTTTTTGAAGGGAAATAAAATCGAAAAAAAAAATGTAAAACAATATTTTAGCTAAAAAAATTTGATGATATTCAATCAAAAAAAAAGTAAACAAAATTTTCCGACAAATAAACATCTAGAGGAATCATTACTCTGTGATAGTTCCTTAGTACGTAGTAATTTTGAAAGAATTGGGAAAAAACGAAAAAATGGCAATCACCGGAAAATCGAACACATACCTATATATACGTCATATCTGGCTAAAAAAAAGATAGGCATGGGTAGCCAGATCATCTAGAAACACTTTCCAACACTATAAAAATATAAGTTTTGCGACACTACTTGCCAATTCCTTACGGTAACATGACTAAGCAAAAAAATGCAAAACAAATAAAAAGGGGCACTCGTGGAAAAATGGCCATTCTAATATACGGCATTTCAGAAAAAAAAATTTCAGCCACGTGCTAGGCAAACCATCAAGGCATATTTTCCGACAAATAAACATATAAATGAAATATTACTCTGTGATAGTTCCTTAGTACGTAGTAATTTTGAAAGAAATGGGAAAAAACGAAAAAATGGCAATCACAGGAAAATCGAACACATACTTATATATACGCCATATCTGGCTAAAAAAAAATAGGCATGGGTAGCCAGATCATCTAGAAACACTTTCCAACACTATAAAAATATAAGTTTTGCGACACTACTTGCCAATTCCTTACGGTAACATGACTAAGCAAAAAAATGCAAAACAAATAAAAAGGGGCACTCGCGGAAAAATGCCCAACATTCTAATATACGGCATCTCAGATAAAAAAAAAGACATGCACGTGTTAGCCCAACCATCAAGGCACACTTTCTAACACATAAACATGAAAAAAAAATCAATAATATACGGCAATTCCTTACTACGTAGTAAATTTTTACAAATATTGAAAAAAAACAGAAATTGGCAACCGCAGTTAAATACCCAATATACCAATAACTACGTCGTATCTGACAAAAACAAAATCACGCATGGGTAGCCAGATCATCTAGACACACTTTCCAACATTAAAAAAGCAAAAGTTTTACGACACTATTTCGCAATATCTTACGGAAAAATGACTTGGCAAAAAAATTAAAAAAAATTAAAAAGGGACACTCGCGGTAAAATGCCCGACATTCTAATATACGACATCTCAGATAAAAAAAAAGACATGCACGTGTTAGCCCAACCATCAAGGCACACTTTCTAACACATAAACATGAAAAAAAAATCAATAATATACGGCAATTCCTTACTACGTAGTAAATTTTTACAAATATTGAAAAAAAACAGAAATTGGCAACCGCAGTTAAATACCCAATATACCAATAACTACGTCGTATCTGACAAAAACAAAATCACGCATGGGTAGCCAGATCATCTAGACACACTTTCCAACATTAAAAAAGCAAAAGTTTTACGACACTATTTCGCAATATCTTACGGAAAAATGACTTGGCAAAAAAATTAAAAAAAATTAAAAAGGGACACTCGCGGTAAAATGCCCGACATTCTAATATACGACATCTCAGATAAAAAAAAAGACATGCACGTGTTAGCCCAACCATCAAGGCACACTTTCTAACACATAAACATGAAAAAAAAATCAATAATATACGGCAATTCCTTACTACGTAGTAATTTTTACAAATATTGAAAAAAAAACAGAAATTGGTAACCGCAGTTAAATACCCAATATACCAATAACTACGTCGTATCTGACAAAAACAAAGTCATGCATGGGTAGCCAGATCATCTAGACACACTTTCCAACACTAAACAAGCAAAAGTTTTACGACACTATTTGGCAATATCTTACGGAAAAATGACTTGGCAAAAAAAATGAAAAAAAATGAAAAAGGGGCACTCGCGGTAAAATGGTCCTCGTGGTGATGAACGACATTTTAACTAAAAAAAAAAACATGCACATGGTAGCCAAACAATCCACCAAGACTTTCCACAACTGATAACCTATACAAGTTGCACCATTCTACGACAATTTCATAATACGTAATAACTTTGATAATTATGCAAACTACCTCAGAAGGGTAAACTCGGACGCGAACGACCCCGACACGTCTCAGAAATCGGGGAAGGAGTACAGCTACAGCAATGCACATCTGGACACTACTAGAGCGTGTGGGGAGACACCTCCTGCAGGTCGATCACCCACAAATTCAGTCACAGGGGTGAGTCACGTGAGAAAAACCTGTTTTTTTTTGACGCTCGGGGTCGCAAACGACCCACCGTACCTATCCAGGGTTAATAGTGCAAATAAAGAAAACACTACCGGGATCTGAAATATTAATCCTTTCCGATACTTTGAAAACTAACGGATTGTCTGTCACACAAGCTATTTATACAGTAGGCTCACATCAGCAATGTAATATCGAAGTCTGTAATCATTTAAATAACACTTTAGTAATTCACAAAAATCAACATATCTTGGATGTAGAAGTTTATAAACATCGTATTCTTACCGTTGCTGAAATCAATCACTCTCAATCAGTTGCGGATGAATCCCTTTTGCGATCTATTAAAAATAAAATCAGTAAGGACATTCAAGACGAAGAAATTCAGCAGAAAATTTTTGAACTTTTAACTAAATATCAAGATGTCTTTTCCACTACGGATGGATCCTTAGGAAAAACGGATGTGATCGAGCATCAAATAAGGTTAAAGGACAAGCAGAAAATTATATATGTACCCTCGTACAGACTCCCTATGAAATTCCAGAATGAAATAAATGATGAAGTAGGTAAAATGTTAGAGGAAGGAGTCATTAGAAAATCAAACAGCCCTTATAATTTTCCTTTAATAGTTGTACCGAAAAAAGATCGAACATGGCGTATCTGCGTCGACTTTCGTCGTCTAAACGAGGGAAACGATCCCTGATCGATTCCCAGTGCCATGTACTGACGATATTTTGTCTTTGTTAGGTCAGAATAAATATTTTACCAGTTTGGACTTACTTGAAGGCTTTCACCAGATATCATTAGAAGAAGATAGTATCCCATACACAGCCTTCAGCACAGCCAGGGGACATTATGAATTTTTACGGATGCCTTTTGGTTTACGTTGTGCTCCTATAACATTTACAAGAATGATTAACATAGTGTTTGGAGACTTGTTAGGGGATATATTGCATGCCTATATGGATGATCTTGTAATCTTTTCCAACACCTTAGAAGAACATCTACGTAAGTTAGAACTAGTACTACAGAGATTAAGACAACATAACTTAAGGTAAAGATTAGTAAGTGTGAATTTTTCAAAAAATATTAATATATATGGGTTTCATGGTGTCAAGCCAAGGTCTTAAAGTAGTCCATGATAAGGTGTCGGCTATACGTAATTTTCCCATACCTACTAATGTCAAGGGAATACAGCAATTTCTGGGTTGTAGTGGATATTACAGGCGTTTTATACTCAACTATTCAATAATAGCCGCTCCTTTAACTGATCTTACGAAGAAGGGCGTAGATTTCATACGGTCTGAGCAACATCAACAGGCGTTTAATACTTTGAAAGATGAACTGTGTAGTTCTCCTATCTTAAAATTTCCTGACTTCGGTAAGGAATTCTTCATTGCAACAGACGCCTCAGACTTAGGAGTAGGAGGGGTATTGCTTCAGCAATATGATAAACAATTTTTCCTGATAGCTTTCTATTCTCGAAAATTGAGAACTTCCGAAAGTAAGTATGCAGTAATAGACAAGGAAGGATTAGCTATTGTTAATTCGCTAGTGCATTTTAAGTTCATAATTTACGGTTATCCCGTTAAGGTTCTTACTGACCATAAACCACTAACAGAGTTCTTTAAAGGCTTCAATCACAGCCCTAAACGAACTCGGTGGCATTTGATCATTCAAGATTTTGGCGCAAGGAACGGGTATTTACCTGGGAAAGCAAATATCATTGCGGATGCATTATCACGCAACCCCACGTCATCTTGTACGGAGCCTTTAGCTGAATTAATAGATATATCAACATCCATGCCTATTGTAAAAACAATATCTGAATAAGAAGATTTGGGCTGGAGTGCTGAATTGTTACAGACTGAGCAAAGAAAAGATCAGAAAATAGAAACAATTATAAATACTTTGAAAGGCAATCATAAAGAAAAGGAATATATAAAGTATAAGCAGCAGAATTATATAATCAAAGATAATATTCTGTGTAGGACTGTGACAAGGAAAACCCGCAATACACCACATGTAACTAACGACCAGGCAGTAGTACCAATCTCACTTATTTCCACTGTCCTGAATTGGTTGCAT
>NC_090737.1:43450285-43463249 GCF_036898095.1 Palaemon carinicauda | reverse complement strand
AAAAAAAGCAGGCCGCATATATACCGCGCTATGCACCAAAAACCCCAAGATATAAGGCCTTTCAACCCAAATCTGCACATATAGAGCCCAAGTACAAAGAATACACCTATAATGCCAGGGGGTTTGGTGCAGATATAGTGATAATTGCAGGTATACACACAAAAATAAATATGAAGGCGAAAGAACAAATATAATAGAAAAGTTGGATTTTTTAATGGCAGAATTCCGGGAAATGAAGAAAAGAACATCATATCAGAACAGGAAGGAAGCATGGGAGAATCTATATTATTACCAATATTAAATAATGGGGATGAAACACAAACCATAATAGTGATGAATGCACAAGGTTTAGTCACAAGTAACTCTAAAAGGAAAATAGAGTTCTTAGAAGATCTAACCCAAATTGAGAAAATAGATATATCAAATACAAGTGAAACATGGTATTCCCAAGAAACTGGCAGTGATGGCCAGATAAAGGGTTTCCAAACTTATAGATCCGACAGAATAAATAGGAATCAAGGGGGAACTGCAATATATGGAAGAGACATAAATCAAGGAAAAGTCTATGAAAAATACAGCAACACAGAATGTGAATTGATTGCGGTAGAATTTGAATCTGAAAAACTAGTGAATATTGTAGTTTACAGACCCCCAAATACTAAGGAGCTTGACATAATAATAGAAAAAATAGATGATATATGTAGAAACCATAAAGACTGGAATATACTCCTATGCGGAGATATTAACTTTCCTTTCGTAGATTGGAAAGAACGGATAGAAGAAAGTGGTTGTATGTATACATATAAAAAAAAAAAGAGCAATAGTAGCGCAGAAGATAAGAGGCAGTTTGAAAAGCTTCAAGATATGGTATTAGAACATAATATGCAACAAATATAAACCACATTCCAACAAGAAAGGAAAATGTCCTAGATCTAGTATTTGTGAATGAGGTGAATTATGTTAAAGTAATAATAGTGTACAACACGGAATTTCAGACCATAATGTCATAGAATTAATAGTCCATTCCAAAGCAAAGTGATCACAGAATTAATCAAAGCACAAAACATTGGGAAGGATATGGAAAATATAATGTTTATAGTAAGAATATATAAAATGGTCAGAAATAAATGAAGAACTGAATAAAGAATAGAAAAATGTGTTTGTAAGTGATAATATACAGGTAAATATGGACATGCTGTACAAAATACTGGAGAAAATTGTTGAAATATATGTACCGAAGAAAAACAATAAACAAAAGACATGCATAGCCTACCAAGAGAAAGAAGGATCTTATTTCAGAAAATTAGAAAGTGGAAGAAAAATCTTACAAAAGAAAAAAATGTGTGGAAAAGGATGGAAATAAAATGTAGGATAGAAAATGCAGAACAAAAGATTATACAGTCAAAAGAAAATGAAAAAGGGACTTAGAAGAAAGGACACTTCAAAATATAAAAAAAAAAAAACCCAAAGTACTTTACTCCTATGCAAAAAAGATGAATAAAGTGAGATTAGAAATAGGTCCCTCTAAGAATTAAAGGACGGCTAACGAATGAAAAAAAGGAAATATGCAACATATTAGCAGAAAAATATAAGAGTGAGTTCACGCCAAGAATTGCGAATGAGAATAATGAAACAGAAATGAGTGAAGAAAATTTTGAATATCTAACGGATATAGATATTAATGAAGCATATATTGTCAAGGCTATAACGAAATTAAAAAGGGATCAGCAGCTTGCAATACTGCTAAGATAAAGTGTAGATATGAGCGAGATATATGTTAAACATAAATTAGCTTATATAACCCCCATCTTCAAAAGTGGATCAAGACTAGAAGCAAGCAATTATAGACCTGTTAGTCTAATATCACATATTATGAAAGTGTATGAGAGGGTAATAAAAAAGAAAATAATGGGATCATTTGGTTAAAAATAATTTGTTTAATATAGGTCAACACGGTTTTGTGCCCGGAAAAAGTACACAAACCCAACTGATAGTACACTATGAAAACATATACAAAAATATGATAAGTGAAAAAGACACAGATGTGATCTATCTAGATTTTGCAAAAGCCTTTGACAAGGTAGACCACAATATATTAGAGAAAAAAAGGAGAAAGCATAATATTGCGGGAAAGATAGGAAAATGGGTAAAAGAATTTCTGCAAAACAGAAAACAGATAGTGGTTGCAAATGACGAGAAATCGGATGAAGCTCAGGTAATATCTGGTGTGCCACAAGGTACGGTTTTAGCTGCACTGCTGTTTGTTATTATGATATCAGACATAGACTGTGATGCTGAACACTCTGTAGTGAGAAGTTTCGCCGATGACACAAGAATAAGTAGAGAAATTACTTGCGATGAAGATAGGAACTCACCTACAGAGAGATCTAAACAAAATATATGAATGGGCAGTGATAAATATGATGGTATTTAACTCCGATAAATTCGAATCAATGAATTATGGAAACAGAGAAGGAATGGTATATGCATACTAGGGACCTAATAACGAGACAATCACAAACAAGGAAGCAATTAAAGACCTTGGTGTAATGTTAAATAGGAATATGTTATGCAACGACCAAATAGCAACACTGTTGGCTAAATGTAAAGCAAAAATGGGAATGTTATTCAGACACTTTAAAACAAGAAAAGCTGAACTCATGCTTATGCTTTACAAAACTATGTACGTAGTACACTCGAGCACTGCAAATGTGATATGGTACCCACACTACCAAAAGGATATTGCACAAATAGAGAGTGTACAAAGGTCCTACACTGCTAGAATAGAAGAAGTTAAGGACCTTGACTACTGGGAAAGACTGCAATTTTTTAAAAACTATACAGTCTAGAAAGGAGAAGAGAACGCTACATGATAATACAAGCATGGAAGCAAATAGAAGGAATTACTGAAAACATCAAGGAGCTAAAAATATCAGAAAGAGCAAGCCGAGGTAGATTAATAGTGCCAAAAAATATACCAGGAAAACTAAGGAAGGCGCACAGGACATTAATCCACTATGCACCAGCATCGATAATGCAGCGACTATTTAATGTGCTGCCAGCTCATCTAAGAAACATATCAGGAGTGAGCGGAGATGTGTTTAAGAATAAGGCTCGATAAATACCTAAGATGCATCACAGACCATCCAAGACTGGAAGATGCAAAATACACCGGAAGATGCATTAACAACTCTCTGGTGGATAAACGAGGCGCCTCACACTGAGGGACCCTGGGGGAACCCAAACCAAAAAAAAAAAAAGGTAAGGTAAGGCTCTCTCTCTCTCTCTCTCTCTCTCTCTCTCTCTCTCTCTCTCTCTCTCTCTCTCTCTCTCTCTCTCCTCTCTCTCTTAGTACAGTCGATTTGAACTGAGGTTACCAAGACAAATGGCTTCCATTAGATATCTCTTTTCCCGACGTTGCAGTTGTTGAGCTCCACTTCCTTTTAATCACACGTGTTTGGCGTCTGCGGCAATTCAACTCTTACAGTAAGAACTAAACTCATCTGTTATCTCAATAAAAAAAAAAAAAAAAAAACTTCAAATTTGTTATACATAATTGTTTTACGTATTATCAGCATGAACAAAATAACTTATTTATCTGGTGTTATAAACTGGTGTCCGGGTTTCTATAATGAAAAATAGTAGGGTGATAAAATATATAGCCAAAATATAGATAAGATATAATGATCCTTGAGAGTTACTTGATAAAAGGAAGGAATGATATTCAGTGAAATAGACCATATTATCATAGAAATTTCTTATTAGAATAAGTTTTACATAACTTGATAATGTCAATGTATTTTCTTAATAATAGATTGTTGACGGCCATATATTTGATTTAGCTTTGCATTAGTCAAAATTTGATTTTTTCTTTTTTAAGGCCAATATCTTCTTTTGAACGTATAAGGCCTCTTACAATTAATAATGAAACATTTTACTTTCTTATGAATGAGAATTCTCTGATAGAATCTCACTCCACCATGAGTTCAAATAATCAAAAATGAAAATTCATCATCATACCTTAACAATTTATTTATTACAGTGTCTTTTTTTTTTTTTTTTTTTTTTTAGATTATAGTCATTTTGATTTCCTTGCAACTCGGTGACTAATAGTGTATACAAAAATTGTGGCGTTTTTCTAGAAACATTATTAGTTATAAATAAAAATGTGAGATTCCTGTTATATGGCCAGAACTAAGAAATGAGTAACATCTGAAGTCCAAGAAAATAAATTTTCTGAAAAAAAAACTATACCAATAGAAGGTATCTAGTCATTTCTTTTAAAAGATTACTGGATTTCCATACCAAAAATAAATTTTCATATTTCCTTTTCCATATTGCTAAATGTTATACATTCAGAAACTTAGTGATCTTTATACAGAATTAGAGGGTCCTTTAATAACATTTGAATTGGGAAAATTAAATTGTATGAATTTAAATTTTGAAGAGGAAACGTTACTCAAGAAAGCTATAATTCTGCAAGATGCTTACCAAATGACATCCAAAGATAAGGCTGATATTTTTACTTGGTTTCAGACTGTAATTATGCCATCTTCAATCAATAGTAGGTACACGGAATATGCCTATCAGATATCCAGTTCCTAATAGATTGGACTCTCTAATAACATAAAACATATCATTGAAATAGGTCAGATGGTATCATAATATGAGAGAAGGAAAGTTTTCTGCCAATAAATGGAATTATTCTGTATGAATGGATACAGAAATAAATAAAAAAAAATTATGATATCTTTTTTAAACTGTTAGAATATTAAATAAAATACAAATATTGCCCACTGTTTTAAAAGAAAATGAGCCTCTTTCTGTCCGCTTTGTGTCGAACAAATGTATAAGAATTTTTGCGGATTATTCATGCTATTATAAAACATCTATCCAGATCTAATACCTTAATGTTTTTTTAACCAAAATATGAAAATATAATGAATATTCTGGAATGATGTTTGTGGCAACATTGTCGTTGTGGTTAAATTAATTTAATTAAACATGTCAAATGACCTTATTTACCCATGCATAAGATACTAGGTAGGAAATCTAAAAATTCATGTCTCAGAATATCTAATTTCCTTTATAGAAATAGTTTTATGTACTCGCCTTTTATTTAAAAGCAATAAAGCGTATATTTATACCTTAAGAAAATATGCATTGGTTAGAAATAAAACTCATAAGTTAATTTATTTATGCTTGCTCTACAGTATGTTTTTCTTTTACTTGAATATCATTTACATTTGCACTTAATTCATTTGAAAATTTTACTTGACTAAAAGAGAGAGAGAGAGAGAGAGAGGAGGAGAGAGAGAGAGAGAGAGGAGAGAGAGAGAGAGAGAGATGGAGAGAGAGAGAGAGGAGAGAGAGAGAGGATAAATACTGACCTCTTAAGTTTTCCGGTCATTACTCATTTTGAGTTTCTTGCAGGTAGTTTGCAAATCTTTATTCTTCTGGTAAAGAAACTTGATTCATTGGATTACAAAACAAATTTCGTCTGTCGAAATATATTTGGATATTCTGCTGCCTCAGGATATCCTTTTTTGAAGCCATAATTGGACGTCTCCAATTATGCTTCAAAAAGGAAATGATTTATTTATTTATTTTTTTTTTTTTTTTTGTAAACTATTAACCAAAAGAAAGAAATGACTAGTTAAGACAATAGGATTCAATATTCGTCTCTCTCTCTCTCCTCTCTCTCTCTCTCTCCTCTCTCTCTCTCCTCTCTCTCTCTCTCTCTCTCTCTCTCTCAACATACAAGACAAGCAAAAAAATTCAAACCTACGTACACGAAAACACGCATTTATACACATATAAATGTATGTGTATGTGTTTTTTTTTTATTTGCGAATAAATGCATACAGATGCTGGGCAACAGTTAACGAGGGATTGAATAAATATCCCGTCTATGACATTTTCCTCTCCATTACAAACCTAATTTTCGATTTGCTTCTTGTGGACTCAGGGTGAAAAATTTCCCAAATTTCCAATGTTGAAAACTTTATGCCACCATTTTAAAGAGGGAAAGCTATGTTGATAGTGCGAATATAATGTTAAAAATATACCAGTGTGAAATCTATGTATCGAGATTATGAAACATGATATCTTCACAAATGTGTTAGATAGGTAAATTATAGTTTATATAGTCCTCTTTCTCTTTATTAAACATTTTAAATAATTTTCCTTAATTTTTGAAATATCTTAAGTTTCCTTTTATTTTCAAAGCATTAGATATATAATCTTGGTAATCAGTCGTCAAGTTTCTATCTTCATTTTCTGGTCTGTATAAAGATCACTTTTAAAGCTATTGCTCACAATAGACTTCGACGACTGAAAAGATGTAAGTTGCTTATTAACGACATTATAATATAGTAACAATAGATTTGCAGTCTCAATTCATACAATATTCTTGATTTTGAAAAGTTATTTGTTGAATTCCTTGAAATGAAAACAAAGAAACGAAATAACGAACTTCCTGTCCTTCATAATAATAATGAGAGGAGAACAACATTGCAAAAGCTATTCAGTCTTTATATGACATCAATTCATAATGGGTTTGAAGGGACTTTTTTATGAAATTTGTAGTTAAAGAATTCCTAAAGCTCATTCATACATATTTGTGGCTTATATGAATAAATGAAAATCACGATTGAATGTGATAAATTATCATAAAAAAAAGGCCAAGCGTTATAACTCACCAACAGACTTTATGAATGACAATGGTTTGAATGACCCAAATGCCAAGTGATAACAGAGAATGTGCTTATTGGCCATTTATCTTAGGACGGGAATGCTGGCCCAGTTATAATGATCAGAAAAAAATGGGAGCCAATAATAATTATTTTAAGCAAAATTTTTTGTTTGCAACAAATGTTACATCTAACATAGCTATTCGAAGAGAATATATTAGGAGATAATAAATACATAGTTTTTCTTATATTCCTGGCGGAAATAGAGTTGACATACGCCCATTCAAATTGCAAAGGAAGAATTCTAATATTTCATACGCCGAAAAGGTGACTTTCTAAAATATTTTCCTCGGCAATGGACGTATTTCCTAATAGAACTAAGTTATTGTCTTCTATATATATATATATATATATATATATATATATATATATATTATATATATATTATATATATATATATATATATAGTATATATATATATATATATATACGGAAAGAGAGAGAGAGGAGAGAGAGAGAGAGAGAGAGAGAGAGAGATGAGAGAGAGAGAGAGAGAGAGAGAGAGAGGAGGAGAGAGAGAGAGAGAGAGAGCAGACAAAATTTCTATCTTTCATTTATTTACTTATGATACTTTCACAAGAAGGTACCCATACAAATGTTACAATATCATTCGTATCCAGACAAAGGTTACAATATCATTCGTACTTCTATCTCACTACCCTGGAGCTTTTCAATAATAAAAAAGTTCTTACCATATAAAAAAGAATTATCATCAATAGGAAGCGTAGAATTTAAGTGTCTGAATTAATTTAACGACTCAATATTTTATTGTAAAAAAAGGGAAGACCGGATTATACAAGTCTCAACACTATCGTTGATGCATAAATAATTGATGTTTAATATGCAGAAATTACATATGCATTTGAGAAGACGTCCCTAAATATTGAATTCCCTGGAAAAAAAATGATAAAGTTTGATAAAATTAAAATATTCCAGCAATATTTAATAGCTATAAAATCTGAATGTTTTTTTTTTTTAGAATATGATATTAAAATATAGGAAGGAGAAATGAATGCGAATATTGCTTTTCGTATGTTTTATATGAATTCGAAAAAAAAAAATGGAGGAAATTGTACATTTTTCATGGTAAGTTTGCCTAATCGTTTGTAAAGCTCAGAAAATGTATTGATGTTTCATCACAATTGACCTCAAACACTAACCTATTGTATCTGTCTCTTTCTGCCTGCCTCATATAATAAAAAAGATTGATTTATTTATCAATTTCAAGATGAATAGTGATGGTGTTAAAATCAAATTTAAACTAATCATTGAAACATTGAATAATTGATGTTACAGTAATATGTGACGGGCCGAGAGAAAGGTTGTGACTCAAAGGCAGGAAGCAATCAACTTAGTAACTTTATTATAGAACACTCTCCATTATACACAAAACCTCAAGGCAACATGCATTTTCATGTTCACAAGACAGACAATGTTACAGAGGAAAACCGGAAAATGATTATTCAGGTTCTTTTTAGTGCGAGGGAAGAGCGCAGATACAAGCATAATATATCCAAAATAATTTATGTACGATCATGTGACACACGGTTGGTACATGACTTCCCCCCCCCCTAAAAATGACATACTGTACATGTTAAATAGGGCGCCCTGATATAGAGAGGCGAATTGTAGGTGGGTCATCTGGCAGAAGATAAGCAGGTTTTAGACGATCAATGGAGACCCAGTCTTCTTTGCCACGAATGTTTAGTAGGAATGCTTTCGGACTGCATCGGATCACGAGGAAAGGGCCCGTGTAAGGGGGCGTTAGCGGTGCCTTGCTGGTGTCATTGCGCAGGAAGACGTGCGTTGCAGAGTGGAAGTCCGTTTATATGTGATGCTTCGCTAGGTGCTTATAAGTCTGGCGACTCGGAGTAAATTTTCCCCCGACGTGACGTATGCGCTGGAGATCGTCGGAGGAGGTTGTAGAAGGAAAAAATTTGTCAGGGACGACCAACAGGTCACCATACACCATTTCAGCTGCCAAGACGTCGAGGGCGTCTTTAGGAGTGGTCCTTAGTCCCAAGAGGACCAGGGAAGCTGAGTAAACCAGTTGTAATCCTTGCAGCGGGACATCAAAGCTGCTTTGAGGGTGCGATGAAAACGTTCAACCATTCCATTGGCAGCAGGGTTGTAGGTCGTTGTCTGATGTAGGATGATGCCCAGGAGATTCGTTAATGATGTCTACAATTGAGAGGTGAAAGTGGTTTCCCTGTCAAAATTAATATGCTCAGGGATACCGAATCTTGAAATCCATCCAAAAAGTAAGGCAGATGTACATGAGGCGGACATTGCAGTTTCCATGGGAATGGCTTCAGGCCAACGCGTGGAGCGGTCGATGACGGTAAACAGGTAACGATGTCCTTGTGATGTGGGTAGGGGGCCTACAACGTCGACGTGAATGTGTGCGAAACGACGCTGAGGTTGAGGAAAGGTGCCCACTCCTGAAGTTTGGCAAGAAGTACAGGCGCGGACCCAATCCTTAGCATCCTTAGAAATGCTGTGCCAAATGAACTTTGCCTTCAGCAGCTGTGCAATAGAATGGCACGAGAGATGTGAAAGGCCATGAATGAAATCAAATAACTGTCGGCGCATGGGAGCAGGAATCTAAGGTCGCGGTCTACAAGTACTGACGTCACAGAGGAAGGTGGTGTTGGAGTCTTCCCAACGGAGGGACGTGCAGGATCTCCTACATGCCTGATACTCTGGATCCTGTCGTTGAGCTTCAGCCAGGGCGTTGCAATCCAATCCCAGTTGAACAGCAGCCAACGGGTTTCTTGACAGGGCATCGGCAACGGGATTCCTTTTCCCAGGGACGTATTGAAGGGTGCAATTGTATTCAGCCACGGTGGAGAGATGTCGGCGTTGACGGGCAGACCAGGCGTCAGACTGTCGAGTGAAGGCGTGCACCAGAGGCATGTGGTCTGTGCGAATGACGAAGGGCGTACCTTCTAAGAAATGGCGAAAGTGATGGACAACCAAGTGCACCGCCAGCAATTCTCGATCGAAGGTAGAATAACTCGATTCTGCCTTGGACAGTTTTCTGCTGAAATAGGCCAATGGGCGGGGCGAGCCGTTGACCACCTGCTCGAGTACTGCACCAATAGCGACGTCGCTGGCATCGGTGGAGAGGAGTGGGTGTGTGGGATAGGATAAGTGAGAGCCGCAGCAGTTGATAGGGCCTTTTTTGCATTAAAGAAGGCTACTTCTTGAAGGGCACCCCACTTCAGGTCCTTTGGATTGCCGTTGAGGGAGGCGTAGAGGGCAGCAAGAGTGGCGGCAATGGCTGGCAGAAAACGGTGATAATAGTTGATCATGCCCAAGAATTCCTGCAGAGCTTTGACTGTCGAGGGCGCGGGAAGTTCTGAACGGCTGCTACCTTCTTAGGGAGGGGATGGACTCCTTCATGAGTGATGCGGTGCCCTAAGAACGACACTTCATTGGCGCCAAAGGTACACTTGTCGTACCGGACTACAAGGCCGTTTTGTTGCAGGCGGTCGAGCACTATGCGCAGGTGACGGATGTGTTCCTCTTTTGAGGAGGAGAACACAATGTGGAGGATTTATTTTTGTTTTATTTTAATTTTTGTCTTTTGCCAAATCCAGAGAGAGAGAGAGAGAGAGAGAGAGAGAGAGAGGAGAGAGAGAGAGAGAGAGAGAGAGAGAGAGAGAGAGAGAGAATTTCATTTGCTTTAGTTTTGCTAGATCGCATGAGAGTGTGTGTTTGTGTGTGTGTATGTGTGTTTGTGTGTTTGTGTGTCCGCGGTGCGCGCCGAAGAACAAGTGGTATTTAGCGAATGATTGTTTGTAGTGGGAAAGACTGTTGGTACAAATGAGATTGTTTGTTTATGTTTTAGTTAGGTTACGACAGTGGTGAATGTTTCGGAGCGAATACTTTTTTTATTTAACTGCAGCAAGAGGCAGTAGTGATTGCTGGATTATCATTTTTCTTTACCAGCGTGGAAGTGATTAATTATTTAAAAAGTAAGTACAGTTTTGGTTATCTTTACTTGTCGTGATTGTGAATGATAGGAACAATTTATTATTTATCTTTGATTATAGTGCGATAGTTCAGTTAGTTATGAATGTTCATAAGTGTTTTTCTTTTTTATTTTGGCAGGCCGTGATTCCTCTTCAGGGAGACCTACTCCTTTGGCCTGCTGATTATTTGAAAGTGGGTTTGAGTGCAACTGACATTGTTTACTATAAAGCACTCGATTAGAATGCTCTTGGCATATTGACCTGTGTTGACGACCCATGCCGGATAAAGAAACCGCGAATTGGATTGTTCTTAAATAGATCAGATAACGAGGATTACCATGGCTTGTAACTATACCAGATGGTGGTATTGACTGCTGGGTCGATTGTGGTGATTTATTTCCCGTCGGGCCACGGATTTGTGGTGGAACTGCCGATTTTAGTATTTCGGCTTAAAGAACCGAGAGTGTATTGATAGATTTGGAATTTGGTGTTGAGGGTGATATTTACAGTGACTGTTTAAAGACGTTTGTCTAGCGTGAGTAACAACGTCTCAGTGGTTGTACATGTACAGTACTATAATATATATCTCTATATTTTCGGTTTTTTTGTTAACGTTAATTTGGTTTGAGTTTTTAGTTTAGTTTTAAGGATGTTACTTTAAGGATATTACTGAGGAAAATTTATTAATATATATTTATCTATATTTTGAATGCAGAATTTTGAGTGGTGATTTGTTTAGTTTGTAAGAAATATAGTGTTAAGGTTATGTTTGGTTTTCATTTTCCTTCGGTCCAAGAGTCCAGTTGATAACGTAAGGGGAAAGTTTGTGTAGAGGAGACATTTGTCAGTTAGTGTGATCAAGGGTGTGGGGGTTGTTTTGTTTACATCCCGCCACAACAAGTATGTCGTCCACATAACATACACAGAAAGGGAGGTCCCCTAAGATGCCATCCATGAGACGTTGAAACGTGGCCCCAGCATTACGAAGGCCAAAACAGGAGTAATTGAAGGTGTATGTGCCAAACGGAGTGGTGATGGCGGTCTTGGGGATGTCTTATGGGTTCATAGGCACCTGATAATACCCCTTCAGGAGGTCAAGCGTAGAGAAAACCTTCGCTTTGTGCAGGTAGGAGGTCACGTCGGCAATGTTTGGGAGGGGGTAGTGATCCCGTTCTTTTTGCATGTTCAGGCGCCTGTAATCCCAGCACGGACGGAGGGAGCCGTCTTTCTTCAAAACGATATGTAAGGGTGACGACCATGGGCTAGAGGCCTTTTGGCAAAGACCCATTTCCTTCATTTCGGCGGCTTTGTCACTTCTTCGGCACGTCACGGGGTAGGCGTGTATGTCCTACGGCATTCATGTGAGCTTCGGTTGACGTTGAATAGGCATCCTCTTCGTCAGGGGTGGAGGCGTTGATGGAGGTCTTGAAGTGGCTGTCCATAAGGGCGCCGGCTTTGGTCATCAAGTCCTTTATGGGTAAACTATCGACATCGGGTATGGCAGCGTGTATAGGTACGGGTAAACGGCGCATCCAAAGGGCACGAAGTATGTTCACCTTACGAGGAGAGCCGTCTGCGGCAGGTTGAAGGGGAGTGATACTGGTCATTCCCCTGAGGGCAAGCGAAGCCCTTTGGTCCCCGAACAGTTGTTGCGAGAGCTGAAAAAGCTTTGCTATACGGGCTGCTGGCGACGGCGAGTACTGCTGCAGAGGGTATGTTTTGAGGGCGTCATACGCTATTGGGGTGTTTCCATGTTCACAAAGCCAGTCGAATATTTCTGGGAAGGTGTCCTTGGGTATCGCCGCGATAACATAATCTGCTTTGGTGGTTGAGGGAGTCACGCCGTTGATGCGAAACTGGACTTCTGAGCGCTGAAACCAAGCAAAAGCCTCTCTGCTGGAAAACGATGAAAGTTTGAATGGAGTGGCCTCAGCGCCAACTGTCGTAGAGTTCGCCATAGTACCAGTGATGGAGGGGAGAGGGGGTGGGGGTGGAAGGCGATGGAAGCGAGTCGACTTCCGGGGTTACCAATGTGACGGGCCGAGAGAAAGGTTGCGACTCAAAGGCAGGAAGCAATCAACTGAGTAACTTTATTATAGAGTACTCTCCTTTATATACAAAACCTCAAGGCAACAGGCATTTTCATGTTCACAAGCCATACAATGTTACAGAAGAAAACCGGAGACATGATTATTCAGGTTCATTTTAGTACGAGGGAAGAGCGCAGATACAAGC
>NC_090737.1:43425285-43440285 GCF_036898095.1 Palaemon carinicauda | reverse complement strand
TTAATCCAAGAAGTCGAGGCTTTGATTAATTTCGATTTAAGCTCATATAGCAAGAAAAAGGTACTCTTTGACTATGTTAGAGGAAGTATTGGCCGTTGGTGCCGTTCATTTTAATTTAGATAATACGTAAATTTGGATACTTCCGAGAAATGAAAATAGTCCAACATACGAAAATCAGGCCGAACATTCGTTGATAAATACAACTGCTTTGAGTAGTTATTATATGAAGGAATAGTCCATCAAACTTAAAACTTCGTCTTGGGTTGAAAATTATTATGTTCAAGGAAAAGAGCTAACGATATCATTGTTTGTCAGTAGATTAGTTTAAGTGTTTCAACGTCAAGTTTATTGAACGTTCATCTGAAATAAGAGTCGTTGATCAGTTCAAGAAACGTATTATGTAAGCACATTATTCATATCCTACTCTTTTGCCGGTATTAGAATCACAGCTATACCCTCTCAGTCGGACAAAAAACTGCATGAAGTACCAATGTAAGCATTCTTTGTAAATAGCATTTGTATTATAAGTGCTACAGTTGGGGAAAAGCCTAGCAAGATACGACCGTATTTTAAGTCAGACTTAAAAGTCGCATACACAATAGTATCACTCACTCTCATCATGATTGGAAAGTTAGGCAGGTCAATACTTTGAGTAATTCTAATACAGGTAATTCAATTAATATTTTTTTTAGATACCAATAATAGGAAAAATTTTACGAATATTTTACTGAAATAAATTAGTTGACAACCTAACTAGAAATCTGAAAATCACCAATTAAAATAATTTAGAGTCGTTGATGAACCGAGTTCCGATGGTCAGATAAATTTTAAGAGAAACAAAGGCATAGAGTCAGTGTGCAAAAAACAAATTCTGATGGTATTAATAAAGCCAACTATCAATGTGTTTGCTTTGAATATCTATTGTTCTGAATTAATATTGCAGAAGTCATGATGAAGGTCAGCATCAGACAAAATTACAGGAATCTAGTATAGGCTATATATTTTCATCAGTATCTTTTATTAATCAAAACAATAGTGACAAAACAGTTATCAAAGTAGTAACGTTTCAACATAAGCCATTTTTTTTCCTATGCAAGGGAAGAAGTCCTTAACATCGTGGATGCAAAGACTTATTATTTTAAAGTTCCAAATAAGGCGTTCAGGTTTAAATTACTTTGATTTTCAGTAAGCTAAATGGATAACAAACATATCTTAGTAAAACTGATGCAATAGCACGATACATGGAAATGCTCTTGATTTTATTTAAAAGTAAATATGCTCAACATTGTGCTTAAATATTTTATGAAATGTTTATATGTAGTTATGGAATTCCAAATCTTATTATTTTTACCTGTGGGAGATATAATGAAAATCTTCTTCTAAAAAAAAATCCTTGTAAATACTTAAATATACATAATATAAATAGAAAGGTTTATCAGCATCAATATAATGGGTTGATAAAACGGGAGAAGCAAAATCTATATATAAAGGCAACAACATCAACAACAAATGCAGCCGCTTCCAGTCCACTGCAAGACTCGGCCCTTAAATATGTCATCATTTATTTCTGAGGTTTGACCAGTTTTTCATATCGAAGCTGGCTACTGCCGATTAGCGATGGTAGGAGACTTTAGTCTGATCGTTCACTGCAAATCAATCTAGCAATGGTGGCCCTGGCTATTACAGCTTTGCTGATCACAGCAATACACAAACCCTTTGACCACGCGAAGGTGTCCCCACTCAGAAAAGGACATTTAATACATTATACCACAAACCTTCAAAGATGTCTCCTCTTCGAGTATCATCCTGAAAATTATCAACCCTCAGCAAAATTTTGTAAATAACAACAAGACACAAAACAAGTGGTTGCAAAAATATTGAAGCAAAATTAAACTAGCTACGAATATTGTTTCTTGTCAACTCGGTCATAGCCCATATAGAAAATAAAGTTAGAAAGGATATCAATTGCAACATGGCTCCTGAATAATTTTAGGGTTCTATTCAAATAAAAAAATATATATTATTTCAGTGCTACAAGAAAGTAGCGTAAATAATCCGAATGACATGTGACTTTCAACTATTTTACAAATACAAGCTGAAGTGTGGTCTACCCTTAAATCTGCACTCTTTGGTGTAGATGCAACAGTTCCTCTTTTACTTAAGCCAGATGGTTCAGTTACTCACTGTATAAAGGAAAAGGCAACCCTTTTGGCTGATGTTTTTGACAGTAAACAGAGTAATGAAAAACTTTAACTTCCTCGTTCATGTTTTCCTGAGGCTAAACTAACTAGATTAGCTTTTCGATCTCGTGAGATTAAAGCTCTGTTGATGGACCTTGATGCTTATTGAGGTGTAAACCCAAATCGGATTTTTCCTTTGTTTTTTATAAAGACATCAGATTTTTTTAGCTCCAAAGTTATTTGTTATTTTGCGCAAGTTAGCAAGAAGAGGAGCTTTTAGCACTTGTTGGAGAATTGGTAATATTACTCCTCTATGTAAATGTGTTTGTGGTAGCTAAAGTCCCACTGATTACCGCCCAATTTCCATAACTCATATTATCTAAAGTTTTTGAACGTCTTCTGGCAAAAGGTCTTAATAGGTTTGCTGAAGGTAATCACCTACTCCTTAGTTTGCAATTTGGTTTTCATGAAGGCCTTGGAGCATGTGATGCCCTTCTTACAATCTCCAATGCTGTACAGAAATCCCTTGATTGTGGTC
Source organism: Palaemon carinicauda (assembly GCF_036898095.1). Lineage (NCBI taxonomy): Eukaryota > Metazoa > Arthropoda > Malacostraca > Decapoda > Palaemonidae > Palaemon > Palaemon carinicauda. Next base: position 43,437,567 of record NC_090737.1, on the reverse strand, counting down.
AGGAAGTTTGTATGATTGGCATTGATTTTAGTGATGCCTTTGACCGTGTTCAAAGTGAAACAGTTGGGAGTGGGTGGGTCGTTTCTTGGCATTATTATTGATTTTTTTAAAATAATAGATTTCAAAGAGTTATTGTTGATGGGCACCATAGAGAGTACAGGAATGTGATATCCGGTGTTCCACAGGGTAGTGTTCTTCGGCCCATTACCTTTCATACTATATACACACATGAAATGTGGTTTGGCCTAGAAAACTAGCTTGTTGCATATACAGATGATGCTACTCTCTTTGCATCAATTCCATCCCCTGAATGTAGATCTCAGGTTGCCGAATCCCTTAATAGAGATTCAGCTAAAACTAGTGCATGGTGCAACTTATGGGATATGAAGTTGAATCCTAACAAAACCCAAAGTGTGATTGTATGTAGGTCAAGGATGGTGACTCCTCAACATTCGGATCTCATTATTGATAATGTTTCTTTAAAATTGTAAGACTCTTTTAAAATTTTAGGTGTGATTCCTGGCAGAAAATTTACTTTTGAGAAAGACATTAGGTCTGTGTCTTCTTCAATTGCACAAAAAAAGCATATAGTCAGTTGTTGAATACCCACTGCTAAATCCGGCCTGTTCTTTTGGTTGATTGAAATCTATATGTCTTCCTACTCGGTCTAATATGATCCTTATATATTACGGAGAGTAAACTTATTGGCCAGCAGTTTTCAAGTCTTTTTTTTTCTCCTTTTTTGTGAATTACCATAATGATAAAAATTTTCCTAGTTTAGGTATAGAGTATTCTTGCAGACATTTTGTGTAAAGTTCAGCCAGTTTTACTACCATGAAATCTTCTTCATCTATTATTAAATAAAGTCTTACAAGATTTTCGGTGATCATTCTCTTCTGAAGAAGAGTTTTAATTCTTTCATTCTACCTTGCTTTGAGTATTGTTCTCCTGTCTGGTATTCAGCTGCTGATTCTCATCTTAATTTCTTGGACAGAAACTTACGGTCTATTAAATTTTTTATTCCTGATCTATATATTAAAATTTGGCACTGACGTTCAATTAGTTCATTATGCATGTTGCATAAGATTTTTCATAACTCTGGCCATCATTTACATTCAGATCTCCCTGAACCATTGTATCCTGTTCGTAATACAAGGCAGGCAGTTAATTCCAATAGCCAGGTCTTTTTCGTCATAAGGCTCAATACTACACAGTATTCTACAAGTTTTATTCCAGCTGTTATCAAGTAGTATAATGATCTTCCTAATCGAGTAGTTGAATCAGTAGAACTTCAAAAGTTCAAAGTTAGAGCAAATTTTTTTATGTTGACCAGGCTTACATAAGTCTTTTTATTGTTTATATGGCATATGATTTTGACGTTGTTAATAGTTTATATAGGACAGATCTTTTTTGACGCTGTTACTATTTTTAGAATGATATATTGTTAATCTATTCTTATCATTTATTTATTTCCTTATTTACTTTCCTCAATGGTCTATTTTTCCCTGTTTGAGCCCTTGGGCTTATATCATCTTGCTTTTCCAGCTAGGGTTGTAGCTTGGCTAGTAATAAAAATAATGATAGTAATAATAATAATAATAGCATATATTTATATATACATATAAATGCATATATATATATATATATATATATATATATATATATATATATATATATATATATATATATATATTTATATATATATATATATATATATATATATATATATATATATATATATATATATATAAATACAATTATATATATATACATATATATATATATATATATATATATATATATATATATATATATATATATATATATATATGTATATATATATATATATATATATATATATATATATATATATATATATATATATATATATATATAAATATGTATATATACACACACACACTCATATATATATATATATATATATATATATATATATATATATATGTATATATCTACATAAATATATATGTATATATGTTTTATATATATATATATATTTATATATATATATATGTATATATATATATATATATATATATATATACATATATATATATATAAATATATATATATGCATATATATACATATATATATATATATATATATATATATATATATATATATATATATATATATATATATATATATATATATATATATATATATATACATATATATATATATATATATATATATATATATATATATATATGTGTGTGTGTGTGTGTGTGTGTAAATATATATATATATATATATATATATATATATATATATATATATATATATATATATATATATATATATATATATATATATACACACACACATATATATATATATATATATATATATATATATATATATATATATATATATATATATATATATATATATATATATACATATATATATATTTATGTAGGTATGATGAATAAGAAAAAATTATAGGTTACAAAATATATGCCTATTGGGTAATTATACAATAATGTTGGTTTTGCCTGCTTCTTCTTATGCTAGAGAAAAGAAATTGCTCTCATTTACAACCATAATAAAAAAAACGAAGTATTATCAAGTAGAGATGTTTTGTTTTTCATTTATATCTGAGTCAAACTTTTGTTATAGTTCGACTTCATCCTTCATAAGTATATAGCATGAGAAACACTGGGCCGAGGACACTGCAAACAGCAACCCCAGATATCACATTCCGTAGAATAGGTGGGGCCTTTTTAGCATAACTATTAAAGTTTTAAGTTATAAATTGTAAAATGTTCTTGGTGGTAGGCATCATAATATCTCTAAGATAATAATATCCAGGTTCCTCGGTTTATACTATATACGCATGTATGATGAATTTGGACCATAACAAAACTCCAGATATTATTCTAAGTAGGTCAAGGACAATGGCTTCTCGGCATAAAAATATTTTTTATTGAAAATATCTCTTTAACTAAAGGCAACTGATTAAGGACTGTAAGTGTGGTTCTTGATTGCAAATTCCCTTTTGAGAAAAATATACGTTTTGCAAAAGAAATATTGTCATATTGAGAAAGAACTTCAATAGTTTTTCTCATCAATCTGTCCTAAAGAAATGTTTCACGTTTTATATACTATCGTCTTTTATAATTTTCAGCTGCTAATTCTCATCTTAATTTGTCAAATAAAGTGCTCGGGTGTATCAAATTCCTTTTCCATGACCTGTCGTTCTGTTAATTTTTTTCTATGCAGTTTGAATATGGTTTGCCATTATTCCAGCCATACTTTGCATCCATATATTGCGAGTCTGTACCATGTAAAATTTCGTACGTAATGGTAGGTTTGAAGTTAATTGCAAGTCATTCCTCCTCTCTCATAAGGTTCACTATTATACTTTATTCTAGAAATTATATTCTATCTGGGATAATCTTCCTAATCTGTAGATGAATCAGTAGAAACAGAATTCCATAATAGTTACAAATGTTTCTCGGTAAACCAGGTTGACAAGAATTTTGGTTTTTAGTTTGACTCATCTATTTAAATCAGCTATTTATCTTAATATATCTATATTTTCTTATTTCCCATTTATATTTTCTTCATTATTTCTCTATCTCTTTTTCCAAAACTAGAATGCTTTCCTGGTTGGAGCCATTCGGATTTGGTATTCTGATTTTAAGCAGGCGTTATAGCTTGACCAACAATATCAATAACAATGGTATGTAAAACTCTAGTTAGTTTTCTGGACATTTCGAAAACTGAAACTATGTCGTTGAATTGTGTAAATCATCTAGTGACGACAAAAACTACTTCTTCAAAGGTAGAATGCTGGAGTCATAAGGCTATAAGCTGTGCGAGTATTAGCGCCACTCCAACTGAACTGGTATCAAGACTAACAGGATCTAAAGGGGCAACTATTCATCATATTCTGGACCATTGTGTACTTGAAGGACAGACCTGAATATGAGGCCTCGTTGAAGCTGTAAAATCATGCACGTCATCGGAGAGAGGAGCGAATTGCCATGAATGACCTGGATGAGAGTATAGAGGATACTTCACTGAAGAGAGAATGGTGGGGCAATGGTACCACACCTTGTCATGAGGAACACCATCACTCTAAGGGAAAGTCGATTAAGGACCTACATGGTTCAGAAGCTGTTGTGGGGTACATTGCTCTGTCTTCGTTCTCTTTTCCTTTGTGATTGAATTATTATAATTAATCTATTTAAATATTCCTCTTCTTTTTCTTTAATCATTAATATCCCTATATCGATAGTGTCTTCTTCTCTACTTCTAGAAAAATATCTTTACCTAGTAAATGTACAGCATATAACTGATCTTGAACAAAATGTCAAATCTTTTTTTTTTTTTTTTTTTTTTTTTTTTTTTTTTTTTTTTAGCAACTGTGGCCCCTTAGCTTCAACATAATAAGAGTTCTGTTTTAATCTACAGGTAAAAATTGCATGATATAAATTACTCCTCCCAACTATAAATTTTATAACTGCTAAGCTAATCATATAGATCCACGTTCTCCGGTTACTACTACCCTCTATGCAGGATATTGTCATTAAGTACACAACCAAAACAAAAAGAATAAATAAAGCTTCAAGGAGACCTACCGTGACTACTTTCGCATAGTAACTTTAATCTATCAAACTGATTTGCACATTGCGTGGTTATCTAGAATACAGCGATAGAAAAGCTTTTTTGGGGTTTATGCAACATTGATCTGACCAAAAGAAATAGAAGATTTAAAAAAAAAAAAAAAATTAACATGGCATCTCAGACATTAATATTGCTTGAATTTTTGCAACTTTTCTGTGTAACATAAATCCTAAGCATAAAAAACATAAACAATTACCCCTGCAATCAAGTAAGCATGCGAAAGTTATGTAACAAGCCGGTTTAAAGAGACACTCCAGACACTAATTGGCTCAGCGGTAAAAAAATGGAGAATAATTCTGGTTAATTTCTGTGATACTTATCACTGCAACATAGAAAATAAATCTTTGTGTGAAACGGAAAGTGTATCTTCAATTTTTTCTATTTTCTTTTTGTGAAAAACACTGATAGGATCAAAGCTTAGAATGTTCATTGTAAAGTCCTGGAAAATCTTCGTTCTTTCACCATTGATCCCATCATAACTATAGGAAGCAAATTAGGTAAGATTGAGCCTTAACCCTGGATAGGTACGCTCCTCGGACACCCCTTTAAGGGTATACTCGGACGCGAACGACCCCAACGCCAAAAAAAATTCTTGAAAAATCAGTTTTTGCAGTAACCTCCTTTTTTCTTTTGCCAAAAAAAACTTCAATGAATGCTTAAAACAACTGTAAAGATAAATACTACTCATCTGCAGAAAAACTATTTATTATAAATATTTTAAAAAATTAAGTAGAAAAAAAAGACCTGACATAAAAATTCATAAAAAAAAAGTTTATACATATATACACAAATCCTTTTAGGAATTGATTCTTGAATGTTTAGGACACATCTTGATGTATTTTGGATGAAGTCAGACCCATGGAGGTGAAGATCTGAAATGAGAAAAAAAGGGTAACTTTTTTTGGCCAAAAAAATTTGTCCAAATTTCATGAATTTTTTTGGGTACCCAAATGAAATAGGAAGTAGCTAATTTTTTTAGGGAATAAACATATGTTATCCTAAAATAGAAATATGTAAAAAAAATCTTCATTATTTTGTAAATTACATTTATATCAGGGGCCATATCTAAAGGTAATTTTTTGAGTACTTAGAAATTTCGTGAAAAAATACATATATCTAATATATAATATGATATTTATGCAGGTAGAAATATACCAAAATATCACAAATTCTATAGGGAACAAGAATATATATAGATAGGGCAACTTACGCTTCGGATATGTCCACAAAATGGCCGCCAACCACACTGACTCAGACTCCCTAATCTGCCACTTGAAATGTAGGAAGGGTATGTCAATTTCAAGGTGTTATTTACTAATCTAATTATTATTGGATATGCATAAAAATTGTATGGTGGGTTGCTGGATAATTGTCGATTATTTTACGACTATAAAATTAGAATTCTGACCCAAAAACATTTTTTGGAAGGGAAATAAAATCGAAAAAAAAAAATGTAAAATATAATATTTTAGCTAAATAATTTGATGATATTCAATCAAAAAAGAAGTAAACAAAATTTTCCGACACATAAACATCTAGAGGAATCATTACTCTGTGATAGTTCCTTAGTACGTAGTAATTTTGAAAGAATTGGGAAAAAACGAAAAAATGGCAATCACCGGAAAATCGAACACATACCTATATATACGCCATATCTGGCTAAAAAAAAGATAGGCATGGGTAGCCAGATCATCTAGAAACACTTTCCAACACTATAAAAATATAAGTTTTGCGACACTACTTGCCAATTCCTTACGGTAACATGACTAAGCAAAAAAATGCCAAACAAATAAAAAGGGGCACTCGCGGAAAAATGGCCATTCTAATATACGACATTTCAGAAAAAAAAAAAATTTCAGCCACGTGCTAGGCAAACCATCAATGCACATTTTCCGACAAATAAACATATAAATGAATCATTACTCTTTGATAGTTCCTTAGTACGTAGTAATTTTGAAAGAAATGGGAAAAAACGAAAAAATGGCAATCACAGGAAAATCGAACACATACTTATATATACGCCATATCTGGCTAAAAAAAAATAGTCATGGGTAGCCAGATCATCTAGAAACACTTTCCAACACTATAAAAATATAAGTTTTGCGACACTACTTTCCAATTCCTTACGGTAACATGACTAAGCAAAAAAAAAAGCAAAACAAATAAAAAGGGGCACTCGCGGAAAAATGGCTAACATTCTAATATACGGCATTTCAGAAAAAAAAAAATTCAGCCACGTACTAGGCAAACCATCAAGGCACATTTTCCGACAAATAAACATCTAAATGAATCATTACTCTGTGATAGTTCCTTAGTACGTAGTAATTTTGAAAGAAATGGGAAAAAACGAAAAAATGGCAATCACAGGAAAATCGAACACATACCTATATATACGCCATATCTGGCTAAAAAAAAGAGATAGGCATGAGTAGCCAGATCATCTAGAAACACTTTCCAACACTATAAAATTATAAGTTTTGCGACACTACTTGCCAATTCCTTACGGTAACATGACTAAGCAAAAAAATGCAAAACAAATAAAAAGGGGCAATCGTGGAAAAATGGCCATTCTAATATACGACATTTCAGAAAAAAAAAATTTCAGCCACGTGCTAGGCAAACCATCAATGCACATTTTCCGACAAATAAACATATAAATGAATCATTACTCTTTGATAGTTCCTTAGTACGTAGTAATTTTGAAAGAAATGGGAAAAAACGAAAAAATGGCAATCACAGGAAAATCGAACACATACTTATATATACGCCATATCTGGCTAAAAAAAAATAGTCATGGGTAGCCAGATCATCTAGAAACACTTTCCAACACTATAAAAATATAAGTTTTGCGACACTACTTTCCAATTCCTTACGGTAACATGACTAAGCAAAAAAAAAAGCAAAACAAATAAAAAGGGGCACTCGCGGAAAAATGCCCAACATTCTAATATACGGCATCTCAGATAAAAAAAAAGACATGCACGTGTTAGCCCAACCATCAAGGCACACTTGCTAATACATAAACATGAAAAAAAAAATCAATAATATACGGCAATTCCTTACTACGTAGTAAATTTTTACAAATATTGAAAAAAAAAACAGAAATTGGCAACCGCAGTTAAATACCCAATATACCAATAACTACGTCATATCTGGCAAAAACAAAATCACGCATGGGTAGCCAGATCATCTAGACACACTTTCCAACACTAAAAAAGCAAAAGTTTTACGACACTATTTGGCAATATCTTACGGAAAAATGACTTGGCAAAAAAATGAAAAAAAAATGAAAAAAGGGCACTCGCGGTAAAATGCCCGACATTCTAATATACGGCATCTCAGATAAAAAAAAAAGACATGCACGTGTTAGCCCAACCATCAAGGCACACTTTCTAACACATAAACATGAAAAAAAATGAATATTATACGGCAATTCCTTACTACGTAGTAATTTTTACAAATATTGAAAAAAAAAACAGAAATTGGTAACCGCAGTTAAATATCCAATATACCAATAACTACGTCGTATCTGACAAAAACAAAGTCACGCATGGGTAGCCAGATCATCTAGACACACTTTCCAACACTAAACAAGCAAAAGTTTTACGACACTATTTGGCAATATCTTACGGAAAAATGACTTGGCAAAAAAATGAAAAAAAAATGAAAAAGGGGCACTCGCGGTAAAATGGTCCTCGTGGTGATGAACGACATTTTAACTAAAAAAAAAAATCATGCACATGGTAGCCAAACAATCCACCAAGACTTTCCACAACTGATAACCTATACAAGTTGAACCATTCTACGACAATTTCATAATACGTAATAACTTTGATAATTATGCAAATTATCTTAGAAGGGTAAACTCGGTCGCGCTCGACCCCGACGCGTCTCAGAAATCGGGGAAGGAGTACAGCTAAAGCAATGCACATCTAGACACTACTAGACCGTGTAGGGGAGACACCTCCTGCAGGTCGATCACCCACAAATTCAGTTACGGGGGTGAGTCACGTGAGAAAAACCTGTTTTTTTTTTTTTTTGTCGCTCGGGGTCGCGAACGACCCATCGTACCTATCCAGGGAGCCTTAAAACGCTACGTAGCACCTCCTTTTAGTCGGGAGCTCTACTATAGATCCTCTGTTAAAATATCGTAATTTTCATCAATTTTTGTTTCGACACTCGGTTAGATTTCTTATGAAAAAATATGAAAATATAAATTACTCGTGTAGTAAGGAATGAATCTTTGGGCACTATTCTCTCATAATTGATATCAATTTAGTCCTAGAAGTGCAATATGTAAATATCATATCCTTTATCTCTACCACCTGAACATTTTACTGCAAAAGATCATATTTATGGACATGATATACAGATCTTCCAAGATTCCATTCTTATTTGAAATAAATAAACTTGAGGAAGATGAGTCTATGCAAACAAATCAATATAAAGATCTTTTAGATTTCCTTAAAGAACCGGAAATTTCTGTTGAATACAAAAATCAACAATACATAAAGACGAAAAACAAAATATAGGCTTTCATAATCCATATAATTCTTTCGTATGCAATTAGTAAATAATAGGCAATGGCAGTAAAATATATAAAATTTAGAGAGAGAGAGAGAGAGAGAGAGAGAGAGAGAGAGAGAGAGAGAGAGAGAGAGAGAGAGAGAGAGAGAGAGAGAGAGAGTTCATATAACAGTGCAATTCCTGGTTATACATTGCTAGGAGATACAAACTTCTTTGTCATTTGATAGAAGCCTTGATGAGAAAGTAATTTTCAAATGAAAAAAAAAATGATAATTTACTCTTCGCATAGTCTTTATAACTGGAATACTGAGCTGAATAAAGGAAAAGATTATATTCCTTAATAAAAGGTTAAAGGATATCAACTTCGAAATATAGAAAAAGATAATAACATTCAGATTAAGAGTAATGATGATGGAAATTTTAATATTAGAGCATATCTGTAGAGATCAATGTTAGATCAAAATCCACTCTCTCTCTCTCTCTCTCTCTCTCTCTCTCTCTCTCTCTCTCTCTCTCTCTCTCTCCTCTCTCTCTCTCTCTCTGTGCTATCGATTATAACTGAGGTTACCAAGACAAATGCTTTCCTTTAGATCTCTTTTTTTTTTCCGACGCTGCAGCGGCTGAGCACCACTTCCTAGTGATCACATGTGTTTGGCTTCTGCGGCAATTCAACTCTTCCAGTAAGAAATAAAGTCCTCTTTTACCTCAAACAAAAAAGAAAAAATAAAAGCTTTCTTCTATTACACATATCTTTTTTTTTTACTCACGGTTTTAATTTAACACCATTATATAGCTCTGGAGAGCATTGTCAGCATAAAAAGTTACTAATTAATCTGTTGTTTTACACCGGTTTAAGGGTATCTATATAGAAATTCAGTGAAGTAGACCTTATCGTCGTTCACATACACATTTCTTATTAGAATAAGTCTTACATAACTCAAATATGTCAATGTATTTTCTCAATAATAGAATGTTGATTACCATACGTTTCATTGATCTTAACAGTTGCCAGATTTGTTTTTCTTTTAGGGACAATATCTTCTTCTGAACGTCTAGGTCTCTTACAATTAATGATGAAACTTCTTACCATCTTATGTATGAAAATCTCAGTGATAGAGTCTCAGTCCACCATGAGTTCAAATAATCTAAATTTAAAGACATCATCAAATCTTAAAGATAATTAAATCTACTACACTGTCAGTCTTTATAATTATAGCCCTTTCGATTCTTTTGCAACCTGCTGATAATTCGAGTATAGTAAAAATGTGGATTTTTTAGAACCTTAATAATTATAGATAAAAACTTAACATTCTTGTTAAATGCCCAGAATTGCAAAAGAAGTAACATTTAAGTCTAAGAATATAGATTTTCGTAAAAAAAAAAACATTAACAACAAGTAGGAAAACTATTAAAAAAAAACTAAATTCAATCGGATATTCTATGTGAAAATATTGTTCTCAGTCGTATTTCAGTAAGATAAAGCGACCGTAATTCTACACTACTTAGTTATTATATTTTACTAGTTGGTGACCGCAATATCACTCATTTGCGTCAATATATCCGTTTTTAAAGCGGTAAATGTATGGCAGCATTTTTTTTTTTTTTTTACCGCAAGTTTTCAGCAGTTTATATAATCCTTTCATATAAAAGTTCACTAAAATTTCCACAAAAAAATATATGATAATATTTCCTTTTTCACATTGCTAAATGTTATATTTTCAAGAAACTTAGTTATCTTGAAACAAAATTAGAGGTCTTTCATTAACATTTGTTTTTGGAAAGGGAAATTATATGACTCTCAATTTTGAAGAGGGAACCTCAGCTAAGAAAGCTAAAATTTAGCAAAATGCCTAATAAAGGGCATCCAAAGTAAATCTGATATTATCACTTGTTGTCAGACTGTAATTATGCTATCTTCACTCAATAGTGGTTAGATAGAAGGTGCCTATGAAATATCAGTGCTTAATAGACTGCAATCTCCCAAAAATTAAACACATCTTTAAAAGAGGTTAGATTATATCATAACATACGAGAAAGTAGGTTTCTGCTAATAATTGGAATTATGCAGGATTAATGGATCCTGAAAAAAAACTTCCATGTTTTTTTTTTTTTTTTTTTTTTTTTTTTTTTTTTTTTTTTTTTTTTGTATTTAATAAAATAGCAATATTATGTATTATGAAAAAGTAGCCTCTCTCTGTCTGTCTTTATGTCAAACAAATGTGTAAGAATTTTAAGGGTTATTCATGCTATTATAGTACTTCTATTCAGATCTAATACCTTGATGTTTGTTTTAACCAAAATATGAAGAAATAATAAATGCTTTGGAGTAATGTGTGAGGGAACATTGTCGTTGTGGTTAAGTGAACTTGATTAAATATGTTAAATGACCTTATTTAACCTACGAATAAGAGGTTATTTGATTTCATCTAAAAAGAACTGCGTTAACTTCTCCCATTTTTTCTAGTATTAAAAAAAAAAGGATTTTAATTCTTAATATCCATCCAAGTTTAGGAAGATCTCTAAAAGTCATTTATGATTTATTTTTTACTTCTGTATATTGCAAGTTCTGAAAAAAAAAAAAAAAGGTCAGAAAAGTACGTTTGTAGCTGTGATTGATAAAAGTAGAGTTTTTTTCTTAAGAACTTTTCATGGAATATCATTTAAATTGACACTTAATAAATTTGAAAACTTCATTTGACTAGCAAATGTCCTTTTTTTTTAATCGAAAAAAAAAAAAACAGTTTTCATTAGTTAAAGTAATTCTAAATAATTCCAATTTTCTCGGAGAGAGAGAGAGAGAGAGAGAGAGAGAGAGAGAGAGAGAGAGAGAGAGAGAGAGAGAGGAGAGAGAGAGAGAGAGGGGGGGGGGAATAAAAACAGAACTCTTAACTTCTCAAGTCTTTATTGTTTTTTAGTTTCTTGGCAGGTAGTTTGTCGTACATTTTTATTCTTCTGGTAAGGCAATTTTATTCATTGCATTACAAAACAAATTTTGTCCGTCGATATACATTTGGATATTCTGCTGCCTCAGGATATACTTTGTGACGTCCAATTATGGCTTCAGAAAGGAAATTATTATTTTTTTTTTTGGTTAACTA
>NC_090737.1:43415285-43420285 GCF_036898095.1 Palaemon carinicauda | reverse complement strand
TTAACATTAAGACTTGGAATTACTACCCTATAGTTATAGACCTGATGTAGACTTTCATTTGAATGAAGTTATTTTCTTTTTTATTTTTTTTTTTTGGGGGGGAGGGCTAGATATGATTTTTTTTTTATTTTGGCAAAAAAATAAACCCTAAAAATCTGAGAAACAAACTAAGAAAAAAATTATGAAACAAAAGTTGGAAAAGGGGCATTATTTGATTGTTTTATAATGTCTTTCTAGACTTTTTACCAAATTTCAGTGCTATATCTTTAAAACTGAGGGAGAAGATAGAATTTGAAGGGGTGCTGGCTGGCTAATGCCGTTTTTTAAGGACATGACTTTGACATTCATACCGCCTAATAGGGGGACTTAGGATATCTCCAAACTGCATAGGATTTTTGCGTGTGACCTTTGGTTTTGCGATGAAAGGGCGATTTATCCTAAAAATCTGTTTTTCAAATTCCATCTCCTCCCTGCGATAACTACCCGATAGTTATAGACCTGATGTAGAACTCCAATCAAATAAAGAGTTTTTTTGTAAAAGTCGTTTTTTTTATACATGAACTTTTTCCTCTTTGTAAAAAAAATAAACCCTAAAAATCAAGGAAAAAAATAGGAAACAAAGATAAAACTAAAATTGGAAAAAGAGGCAACATTTGATCTTTTATAATTTCTTTCTAAGTCATATACCAAATTTCAATGGTATATGTTTAAAACTAAGGAAGGAGATAAATTTTGAAGTTCAATAGGTATAGTTTTGAGAGAGAGGTATTCAGAGTTTTTTTTTTTTTTTTTTTTTTTTTACAAAGACAAAATAAGAAATCATGATTATTATGATTTTTTTGTTCCTTTTTGGATATTAACAAACACAAGCAAAGTTATTTATCATAATCTAATTATGAATGAAGATCCCTTTGCTCAGTATTTTGCTTCTTTAGGTGAGACTGTCCCTCCTTCATCAACTCTCTCCTTCACTAACTCCACTAATTTCACCGATTTCCCACTTCTGAGGTCTCATTAGAGGGAGTTTTCTTCATTCTTATGATAATCAGATATTTAAATTGTTTTTTCCTCGTTGGCATGATGAAATTCTTACAAAATACCAGAAAAAAACTGACGTAAAAATGAGTGAATGTCAGAGGTCAAACTCAAATGTGTACTCTATGAGGTTTGTGCTAGGACTATTACCGTGTAATACAACGTCTTGTGACTCATGGATGCTATACGATTGGCATTCCTTACCATTTGGTTTTTACGAAAATGGAATAATTATTAAGATTTACGATAACATATGAAATACTGCATTTTCTTGTAGGGAACAATGTTTTTTGGTTTATCGAGTTACTTTTACTAATTACCTTGTAACTATGATAGTAATAAGAATTTTGACAGAAAAATTTTTATACTCATTCTCCATTACTATACAAAGCTCAGTGAATTTTTTCATGATTTTATGTTTTTCTTCCTATACCCCATATGCTGGGATACTGACTGGGCCCCTGAAGGTCAATAGGTATAGTTTTGAGAGACAGGCGTTCAAAGTGTTTCTCTGTATTTTTACAAAGACAATTTTGATATATCATGATTATTACGAATTTCATGTTTCTTTTGGGATATTATTAAACCAAAGCAAAGTTATTTTCCATAATTTAATCCTGAAAGAAGATTGCTTTGCTCAATATCTTGCTCCTTTAGGTGAGACGGTCGCTTCTTCATCATCTCTCTCCTTCAATAACTCTGCTAATTTTGCCAATATTACCCACTTCTGAACTCTAATTAGAGCAAATTTTCTTCTTCCTTATGTTTGCGAAATTTTGAAATTACCTTTTCCTCTTCGGCATGATGAAATTCTTGCTGAAACCGAGAAACAGACATGTTATTTCTATGAGGTTTGTGCTAGGAATGAAAGTCGAAGGGTGTGTAATAATCATGTAATACGTCGTCTTGTATACAAATGCCATTGCTCACATTTTGTTTTATACTAAAATGTAATAATTATCAAAATTTACGATAAAAGAAGGAATACTGCATTTTCTTGTAGGGAACAATGTTTTTTTTTTATTTTTTTTATTGAGATAATTATAATTAACCATAACAATAGAAGTAAGTGGAATTTTGAGAAAATATTTCATATACGCATTCTCCATTGCATTACGAAGCTCTGTGAATTTTTTTCAGGATTTTGTGTTTTTCTTCCTATATCCCCACATACTGGCATATCGGCTGGACCCTTTAAAGGCAATAAGTTGATAAGTCATTTATTCATGCAACTTTACTGGTTCTTGTAAAATTGTTCTATCCAAGAAAAATAGAATGAAGCAAACTAATATTCGAGTACATATATCTACCCTAAAAAGACCTGACTGCTCTTCAAGTGACCTCCCTACCATCGTTATACCTGTGATTATTCAGATACTGGTCCTTCATTAACCCTTGTTACTGATCCACCAAAGTTAGAGGACCAAGGGTGTGCATGTTAGACGACACACCACAATAAATGGGCTGTTTGTTTAGTTCTTCTTTTTAATAGCTGCGTGAAAAGTGACCCCTTTCCAATAGGCCCTTAACTAATGACCAAATATCCCAAACGGGATCCTTAAAAAAACTACTTTGTGGTATTCGTGGTGAAGACGTTTATGCTTGTATGAAATTGACTCCTTGGCAACTCATAGCTATACTCCTCTGCTCTTCCAATCAGCCAAACATAAGCCGCCTGCCCCTCTCTTCAAGAATGTAGGATATTCGTAAGATACCTCAGTCATGCTCTGGTTGGAAAAGCATCAAGACCTGTCGCAACTACCTCCATGGATTGCCCCCCAGCCCAACCTTCATAATCATGGTAAGTACACAGTAACTGCAAGATTGTAAAGCCTAGTGATATGCTTACCTTTTGATGTGGATTTGAAGTTCTTTAGTTTTACTGTGTTACTGACGTGTCCCAATATATCCCAATGGAATAATTCATTGCTTGCAATTATTTCACTAATTTTGAAAATTCTTTACAAATACAAACGAGTAAAAAGGTCTTGTATTTACCAATATAATAACATACTAAAAGGATTTTTTAAAGTTAACCATAAAACATAGGATGGACTTTAAAGAGTTAACCTAAGTACTGATCCTCAACGACAAAGTGCTGTTCGATTCCGCACCTCCCCCCCACACACACACATATGTGTGTGTATATATATATATATATATATATATGTGTGTGTGTGTGTGTGTGTGAGTGTGTGTGTGTGTGTGTAGCTATATCCTTTCTATAAAGAATTGAATATAAAAAACTAAAAAGGGTATGTTCTGGGGTTTCCAGTTAAAACGTCCCTCTTTCAAAACGTAGCCCCCTCCTGTCAAAATGTCTCTCTACCAAAACACGTCTCCCCAGATAACATATTGAACAAAAAGCATGGGCAATGAGGGAAAACCATTACATGTGTATAAGATATTGTAAATTCCATATATTACATAAGTTGCATTTATTTCATTTTATATACAGTGGTGTATTTCTTTCGTCACAATAGCTCCAACAGAAGTGAATGCCTGCAAGAGGCATTGCTAGTTAAGTTCTTGTTTGTGATGGTATCATAGTTGACAACTCCTGTGTACTAGTAGCTATACAATTCTCTATGTGTTTGTGATAGCAATTCACAACTCTGTACATTAGTAATTATCCAGTTAAGTACCTGTTTCTGATAGTAATTAGCAACTCCTGTGTATCGGTAGTTATCCAGTCAAGTACCTGTTTGTGATTGTAGGTAACAACTCGTGTGTATAGACACTTATTGAGTAAAGTACCTGTTTTTGATGGTTGTTAGCAATTCATGTGTATTGGTAGTTATCGAGTTAAGTACCCGTTTGTGATGGTGGTTAGCAATTTCTTGTGTATTGATAGTTATCCAATTAAGTACCTGTGAGTAACGTTAGTTAGCAATATTGCATATTGGCAGTTATCCAGTTAAGTACCAGTTTGTTATGGCAGTTAGCAACTTCTCTGAATTGGTAGTTATCCAGTTAAGTACCTATTTGTGATGGTAGTTAGCAACTCCTGTGTATTGGTAGTTGTCCAATTAACACCCCCGTTTGTGATGGAAGTCAGCAACTCCTGTGAATTGATAGTTATCAAATTAATTACCTGTTTGTGATGGTAGTTAACAACTTTTGTGTATTGGTGGTTATCCAGTAAAGTACCCGTTTGTGATAGTAGTTAGCAACTCTTGTGTGCTGGGTGTTAGGAGGGACGTTTTAGTAAGAAGAAACTTTGATAGGGAAAACATTTTGACTGGGTGTTTGTATAGATGCTTTGGTAAGAAGATATTTTGACTGAGGAGACGTTTCGACTGGATTGTGGGACGGATGTTGTAGTAAGGAGACGCAATGACTGGATACCATGCTCAGAAAGGACACATATTAGATGTTTTAAATAAACAACGTGTAAAAAATTATTGAACCCATAGCCTGGTGGATTTGTAGAAATGTAAGATTGAAGCATGTATAAATATAGTATTTACCTTTATTTCTATAGCTGCAATTGCCATTCAAATATGCCATAGCAATTCATATTGATACATTATAATTGAAGAATGACTTAACCACAAGAATAAATCATTTAAATTGTTTAGCATGACTTCAAAATTATAAGGAATACCTGAACAGAATCAGTATATGTACTGAAGATTAAAAGTGAAAAAAAAAAGAATATTAATATTTCTTCCTCATACGTGAAGCATTCATAATTTGTGCATAACATCCATTATTGAGCTCAGTATATCTTTTAATATTTGTGTTCTATAATTGTAGCCATCAATGTTATTTTGCTAATTTATTTGGTCATAAGTCTAGAATCCTAAGGTTCCTAAGTTTAGTCTTTCTTCGTTAATCAATATACAATTTTTAATTAGAAACTACTACCAGTGTTGGAAACAACAACTATTTTCCATCACCGTTGCATGTAAACAAATATCCCCATAATTGGTCTGAATAATTTTGGCTTCAATATCCTTCTA
>NC_090737.1:43407785-43410285 GCF_036898095.1 Palaemon carinicauda | reverse complement strand
TTTACCCCTATTTGGCTCTTCATTCACCTCCTGGATATCAGTTTTTCCTTTTCAGAATCCTTGACACTAACCTGTTAAACTATTTCTAGGCTTCAGTCCTCTCTTTGTTCCTTAAACCTTTGAATTGAAATATTTTCACAATCCTAATTTTATTCATACTCTCACTATGACCTAACCACCTAACTTTTTTACAATTTCTGCCTACCTCCTGATTGTTCATCCTATCAGTTTTTCGTTATCCACATGTAATACACATATGTTAATTTAAATAGTATTGACTCCATTCATCCAAAGTTTTGATCTCAAATGGAAATTATGTTCAACTATTCCTTCAAAAGGTACCATATAGGCTTAAATAAACAAGGCCAGTATTTTGCACGCATCATGATACATTTCCTTTTTATCTTATTGTGTGAGTTACCTTATTTTTTATCTGCTAAAAAAATCATACTATTTAGTTCATTACACTTAATAAATTAGGCACCCCTATTCTTCCACGCCCCATACAAACATACATTGCTATACTTTTCTTATTTCAAATTACATCCATTGCCATACTATTATTGCTTATTTGTTCAACACTTCCCATTTTCAAACATTTTTCAAACTCTCATACCAGACTTCGATGTCCTTTTTTACTGTCCCTATTCAACATTGTGATATCTGCTAATATCAAATATACTCAATTCCCCTCCGCCCTTTTTTTAAAATATTTTATTATCTTAAAACCATGCGTGCACATACATCGTCCTTTCTTTGACATCTTGCAGCACTAGACAAAAAGATTATGAATAGCTAGCTATAAAGACATAACATTCCCTTGTCTCACATCCAGTGGTTGAGATACTAAAAGCAAGATGACCTCATGCAAGGCCAGTATTTCCTCACATGAATGATTAAATAGCAAAAGGTAATAAACTGAGAAAAAAATATTAGTAGGAACAATAAAAATAACAGGATTCAAGGAAATTATTCATATATCCAGAAAACGATAATTCATTTGAGGAGAGTGACTTTATTTACAAGGTAAAAAGTGGCACTCCCTTACCATCTCCAAATACATACTAAAATGAGTCTTAGAAAAAGCATGCTATCAAATATATAGAGCAAAGGGATGTTGCCGATTCAGAAATAGCTATAATTGATCCGCAGCTAGTTTTTTAGAGATATTCGCTTATGTTGACAAGAATTGATTAAATTTATGAGAAATGATGGAGGATGGATTTGTATGTCATCAGTATTTCAGAGGAATTCTTCCTGAGCATACTACAAACCACATTTCTAAGTCACTTTACAAAATGTTGCAAGTTTGATGGAGCACCAATATAATCAAACTTAAATTTTCCTGTTGCAGATTGAGGTTATTTAATTCGGAGGTTACAATAGAGAAGAGAAGAAACACATAGGACATTTTTTACTAAGTATATTAACAAATCAAATAATATACCTAACTTAAACAGTCTTTGATTGATACATGAATGCAACATAAACTAAAATCTTCCATCACATAGACTCATCATGCTGAAAGTACATATGCGATAATCTCAGTAAAAATCTCAACAATGCTATTCAGGGTTAACAAGAGATCAATATCTTGGCCAGGAAATCAGTATAAACAGGTATTTATTAGTGTGGGGATACTTTAAACGTACAAGTAATCAATATGCCATCTTTTAAGGTGTCATGTATCATTGCTGAGGTCAAAGACATAGATTAGTATTTCAATGTTATTATTTACCGCCTAACACTGTCGGACTATTCGTATTGTCTGATTATGGGAAATTCCAGTATTCCTATGAGAAGTCAAGGACACCCACAGCAAGCTAGGAGGATCTCAGTGCTGCAGTTTATTATAATTGATGCAAATTCTTTGTTGTTCACAAACCATTACACATTTTCACAGCATAAGAAAATGTACTACCAGAAGATTCAGCACTTTTTGATGAATTGCAAAGAATCTTCTTTCAACAAGCTAGATTAAATATCCTATACAAGCAGCTGGGGAAAGAGTTACCGTTCATCTCTTTGAGTCAGGTCATGTATTGAAACTTTAAACGAGGTAAGAAAAAGAAATTTTTAAAGAAAACAATCTGTGAAGTATTAAGAGTGCAAAAGTAAGGAATTTCCCTCTAATGACCAGTTCAGCTAAGTATCGTTCATATAATTTCTGTCTTCGACTCAGACCGGTATGTGGTACAGTTGGCTTCATCAGTGCTTGTAAAACAAAGTTGCTGTGCTTGTAAACATATGATCAAAGGAATTTTCAATAATTTTACGATGTGCTGTATAGAAAAGAAATTACTTTACAGCACTTTAAAAATTTAAACATTTAAAAAGAATACTTTTGATTACGTGTTTACAAGCTCAGTGGGTTTGTTTTACTGGCAGCATTACCAACTGTTTCTCTTTTTGCATAAACTGCTACAAAGTAGAGCTGTCATACGTCTCCTTAGCTTTCTGTGAAGTATACCGGAATCATTGAAGCCAACTGTATAATATT